>NW_015177037.1:153020-220823 GCF_001447785.1 Gekko japonicus | reverse complement strand
TGAACCCAGCAGTTTTCAGAAGCCAAATATCAGGGGGCAAACCCCGAAATAGGCCACTGTGGCATTATCAAGGTAACACTGCCAGGTCGGTGACATGTAACCTTCCCACAGGGTTCTGGAAAACATTCAGGCGGTTTTGATTGCTCCCATACCATTAACATTGAACCAAATTATGTGGGGACTGAACTCCACAACCACTGCTTGTAATAGGGTTGCCAGGTCTGGGTTGGGAAATACCTGGAGACTTTGGGGGTGGGTCCAGGAGAGGGTGGGGTTTGGGGAGGGGAGGGACCTCAGCATGGTACAATGCCATAGAGTCTACCCTTCAAAGCAGCCATTTTCTCCAGGGGAGCTGATCTCTGTCAGCTGGAGATTAGTTGTAAAAGCGGGAGATCCCCAGGCCCCACCTGGAGGTTGGCAACCCTAGCTTGTAACCTTCACGTCCTAACTTCAGTAAATGTAAATGTAATGATTCTGCGAGACAAGTGCTTCAAAAATCTATTAAGGTGATGAATCCTTTTGAAGCATCACAGAGAAGAGCCGCCTTCTCAGGGGATGATCGTCAGATTAGAGGGGTTGGGAGGCATTTGGCTGTTTTATAAAAGACACGGCGGCTCGATTTTGCTTCTCATTTTGAATTCCACCCCCCCCCCCAGCTTTTTTATACTGAAAATGCAGGCACTCTCGAAGTAATGAGATGCTGTAGTAATGGAAGATATAGTCCAGTGATATCATCACAACAAAAAAAACCCACTGAAAGTTGCAGAGGCTTGGAGGCCCTAATCTTAATTGCAGTTACACCTGAGTAAATTCCATTGACGTCAGTGGGATTGAACTGCAGGCACTCATTAAGGATTGTGGGTTTTAAGTCTTATAAGGCAAGTGAAAGCTTGACTTACTCGATGACAACTATGAAAACAACTACTGAGATGCCAGTGAGCATTTCCTCCTCACCTTTTCGTTGTTGTTTTCGTTGGTCTCTGCTAAAGATTCTTCTTGCCCCTCCCTTGTGCTTGCAACACACAATAGTCAGGATTGTTCCGCCTTTGGTGCAAATGTTAGTTTCTGGCACAGAATTTTACGTCTTGAATCTTACCAGAGCAATTAGTAGCAATTGAGGGATGCCTCTGAAAACAAGAATAGCCAGGGTCCAACCATAATTTCTGTGGGCCTGAGGCAGTTATAACAAACCGCTGCCACCACCCCGGCATGCACCACCTCCATACAACTGCATTAGTTAATTTTCTGTTTTATTTCTGAAATTAAATAAATACCCCATATTACAGTCACAGGCTTGGCAATAATGGTAATAAACTCCTGAGCCCTGGTTAAACGTCTCCCCCCTCTCTTTCCTACCCTCTGTGCTCAGATCTTGTTGAGACTTCTGAGACGTCCTCAAGCCAACTGTCATGTTTAATGGTCTTACTTTGTATTATGGTGGATACAACAGATCTGCTGACTTTTGTTCCGCTAATCCCAACATAGCACTGTAAAAGAAACATGTGACACGGGCATCATATTTTCTTTACTTCAACTCCAATTCATTCACGGCGTTTGCAGAGGGCAGAGAGATGCTTAACGCAACAATGTCACTTCATATGTTCCTGTACTAAACATTACCAGGGTGATTCACAAGAGAGACCCATCAGTGGTGTCACTGCCACACATTTCTTCCCGCCCCTAATGAGCAGTTAGGCTTATAGGGTAAGAGGTGCTTTAAGAAGAAGTCTCAAACTTGTTTTGTGTGCCAAATGTGATGGGTAGGGTTGCAAACCCCCAGGTGGTGGCTGGAGACCTTCTGGTATTACACATGACCTCCAGACTACAGAGATCAGTTCCCCTGGAGAAAATGGCTGCTTTGGAGGATGAAATCTATAGCAGTATACCCTGCTAAAGTCCCTCCCATCCAGAAACACCACCTTCCCCAGGCTCTACCCCCCAAATTCCCCAGTATTTCCCAACCCAGGGTGGGCAACCATAGTGACGGGGGACAGAGTGCAATCCTAAACCAAGTTACACCCTTGTAAGCCCAATTAACCTCATCTGTGTTTAGGATTGCACCGCTAGACATTGCGACCCAAGACATGACATATTATTTGAAATGTTGAAAAATTCGATCTCCCTGCATTGGCCCTTCACCCATCTAGATCAGCATCAGCCCCTGTGCCCCGGTTCCTTGCTTCTCAGCTCTTCTTCTCAAGATAACCACATCACTTCTCCTGTCCTTAATGACCATGTGACATTTCTTCCAACCCTTCCAAATGTCTCGTCACGCCCAGAAATGCTCTGAACACGACATTTTAACATTCACAAGTGCAATGGAACCGACAAGATTTCACCTTTCTTTATAACCCGATTGTGATGTGTGTGTATCTTTAAGTAGGTGACTTTCCATTCTATTGTGATGTATTTAACCTGATAGAATGGGGAGGGTCAGGGGTTAGGATGGAGAGCCGAAGACGTTAAATGAAGTTCTTGCAGAGTTTAAGAAATATTGTACTCCTCAGAAGAATTTGATATTTGAGCGTTATTGTTTTTGGACTGATGGCAGTGGTGTCCCGCAGTAGTGACAAAGCAATGCCAACAACCACGCACATAGAGGGTACAGACTTCTGATGGTAACACCTATTGGCGTAATATAGTCCATCT
Source organism: Gekko japonicus (assembly GCF_001447785.1). NCBI lineage: Eukaryota > Metazoa > Chordata > Lepidosauria > Squamata > Gekkonidae > Gekko > Gekko japonicus. The sequence continues at coordinate 218,174 of NW_015177037.1, read as the reverse complement.
TAGATGCCAGCAAAAAGGAGTGGGAAGAGAACAGAGGAGGCATGAGGGAAAGGATAATGAGTTCAACAGAGAACAAGGTGTTAGGAGAACCAAATAGTTGTCAGGAGAACCAAATAGTTGTCAGGAGAGGTGTCCTAGTCAAATGACAGAAAGGGAAAATCAGGAACTGAGTAGTTCCCAGACAATAGAAAGGATTCCTAGGTGTACAACGTCTTATGGTAGGCGTGTATTTTCTCCAGAAAGATATGTGCCATAATGTCTAGCCTCATATGTATTTTGTCATACAGGATATATGAACTTTTATTGTTTATCGTGAATGTTATGTGTTTTAATTTTTAATTGGTGTTTATCATGAATGTTATTGTGTTTTAATTTTTAATTGGTAGTCGAACATTTCTTGTATTTTTGGAGGGAGAGATGTGATGTGTGTGTATCTTTAAGTAGGTGGCTTTAGGGTTAGAGTTAGGGTTACCTGGTACATTAACCTGATAGAATGGGGAGGGTCAGGGGACTCTCAGGCATCTGTGATGTTGTTCTTCGCTCTCCCTTCTTGGTGTCTTCTTCGACTGAATAAAACTGTCTTATAAACAATGACTGAGTGTTGTTGTTTACCATCGCAGCAGAACCCTACACAGATTGGTTGGGGTTCCTGAGCTGGCACAAAGAGCAGTGCCAGACTTGGTGCTGGATCCCATGGAAGATTTCAACACACACAACAGTCCTTGTGGAAGCAGAAGCACTCAAACCTTTCCTTGTTGTTGGCTTGCAGTAAGGGTCGCATGCCTCCTACTACTACCTTTTCCACATGCACACGACATGACACAAGGTATTTCTTCTAATATGGCTTCAAAAACAAATTATATAAAATTATGCAAACCATCTGTTGTACACTCCGTTGCTCTATATGCACATTGCTGATACAAGCAGAACTGCGCTAAGAACATTTTCTTTTTCTTTCACACATAACTGGATTCAAGTCAATATGTGACTGTAGAAGTGGGGGAGAGGACCAGTAGTCTGTTCTTATGTCTCCAGCTAGTCATGTATTAAGTGATACGGGGGAGTCCATTTCTAAACAAAACATAACAAGCTGGTCAGGAAAATCAAACTCTGCCATCTCTACCACCTTCTCTCATGGGCCCCCACAGCTTTCAGCATTCTTCTTCTGGGGGAAAAAACATTTTCAGCTAAATGTCAGAATACAGCAAGGCAAAGAAAAGGGAAATGTTTTCGCTCCCTCCACCTGTCTGCTTCCTTTTAATAATTAATAACAGTTATATATATATATTCAGCAAATATATATATGTCTATGTCACAATCAGATGGGAGCTGCAGGTTCTTTCCTATTCCTGCATGTAGGGTGCACAATTTGGATTGATGCTGTAGCACACATGGAAAAGACGCTTCAGCCTTATCCACTTCCATAACTTGAAATGGTCCCCAGTTGGTCAGACAGCCTCCTAGACCATTTCAGATCAGAAAAATTATGTGTGGGGAAGCCTGAAGCTCCTTCTCCACATGCGCCTTGGGAATTGTAGAGAATCCACAACCCTCATCTTTATCTGCCTCATCTGATTGTTACACCAGATGGAGAACCTGGAGCCAACCTGTATAATGTGTGAATTGGCCCACACCCCTCCATCTTGTCTAGTCTGACATTCAAGCAATAGGCTCATGACTCCAGAAAGGTCCCAATAGAAGAGGATTGTGGTGCTTCTGGAGTGATGCAGGGATGCCTTCTGACCTGGCTATGGCATAAGCTTGACTTCCACTTGCCTTTTCCAGACTACATGTCTGCCTCCTTCTCAGCTCTGCAGGTTAAAAACAAAACCAGCTCAAAAGCAAGATGAAGCAGATGAGGCTCCATAAATTCTATGGACACTGCAGTAGCTCTCTTGCATAGTTTATTCTCAGAAATATAGACCATAAAGCACAATGGCTTGTTGGACTTACTCAGACTACGCCTAGTACAAACATTCAGTAACGTGCAATGTGTAAATAAACAGAATTCAAAATCAAAGGGTTCACCCAATAAAAGAATGGAACTAGTACACTTTAAAAGTTAGTTAAAATATCAGTATGCCTACAATAAGAATTACAGCAAAGTTCTCAGGACCCAATCAGTTAAGGTAGTTTCAGGACTTGGCCATGGTCTTTTAGTGCTGATACATTTTCCCACTGTTTCTGTGGTCCTTTTGTCAGACTCCAAAAGAAGATTTGACAGAGGGTAATCCACAGAACAGGCTGGAAAGGTAGCCGTAAGAGCTAAGATACTATCTCTTTGCTCAGCATACAATTTACAGGAAAATAGCAAATGTGTAATCAATCAGTTAAGGTAGTTTCAGGACTTGGTCGTGGGTCTTTTAGTGCCCATGAGATACATTTTCCCACTGTTTCTGTGGTCCTTTTGTCAGACAGACTCCAAAAGATGATTTGACAGAGGGTAATTCACAGAGCAGGCTGGAAAGGTAGCCATAAGAGCTAAGATACTATCTCTTTGCTCAGCAATTTACAGGAAAATAGCAAATGTGTAATAGATTCAACATATTGAGTTCCATGGGGATATAACCTCAGCTCATGCGGGATTCCCCTAAATCTACCAGTTAGCTCTGTTAAAGGAAGCATGTTAAAATGCACTAAGGAGAACAACCTATGATATGCAGGAACTTTAAGGATAAATATTTATCGTAAGAAAAGGGAAATAAAGCCACAAAACCCAGATAAATAGGTGAGCCAACTTGCTTAGCATCAGCTACAAGCATTTGTCAGTCCAGCTCTTCAGGCCTTTCTGTTACAACTGCACAGGCCCTGGTGAACCCCAGCACTGGTACATAACTCATAGAGAAACCTAGTTCAGCAATTTTCTATCCTCAGGCTCCAAGAGTTGGAACAGGAATCAGATTGAAACTAGCTCACGATAGCCGGGAGGAAGACAGATAGGGTAAGAGACAGACTGAACTTGGTTGCTGCAGACAGACAGTCTATAGCTGAAATTTACCTCATACCGACCTCTGGTCACAAAGCCAATGAGACTACACACCTAGATACTCCCAAAAAAGCTCACAGGAAGGCAGTCTGGATGCATTCAGTAGAAGGTTAAAAGTCTGAATCCAAGCTGGTGCTCTGTATAATAGCCTGGCCACGACTTTTACTTTAAACACTTATAAGGCCAAGGGAATCTAACACCCAACAAGAGTAAAAAAATAACCTCTGAATAGCTGCAAGCTATTTTTCGTAGAAAAAGAGCTGCAGGAGCTCATTAGCATATGGTATGCTAATGAGCTACTAGGCTATTAGCATATGCCACGCCCTCTGACATCACCGGAAGTGATGTCAGAAGGGGAAGCAAAAGGGGGAGCAAAAGGGGGAGGCATCTTCAAAAGCCTCCCCTTCCTTTCCCCAGCTGGCCTGGGGGGGAGCGAAGAGAGATGGGGTTTAAACTTTAAACCCCTTCTCACTAGAGTTGGGCCACAGAAGGAGGAAAAAGGGAAGGAAAGAGAGAGAGTAGAGAGAAGGAAAGAAGGAAGGAAAGAGGGGATACAAAGAGAGATTCCGGTGGGGGTTTGGAAAGCCAGAGGGGGGTCTCTCTGGGTGTCCCCAAAGCCACAGTGCTTCTGCGCAGGCCCGGGGGACCCAGGGGTGAAGCTCTCCGGGCCTCCCCTGAGCCTCAGTGCTTCTGCACGGGCCCGGGAGACCGGGGCTCTCTGGGCCTCCCCCTAGCTGCAGCGCTTCCGCATGGGCTTGGGGGACCCAGGGGCAAAGCTCTCCGGGCCTCCCCCGAGCCGGAGCGCTTCTGCATGGGCCCGGGGGACCCAGGGGCGAAGCTCTCCGGCCCTCCCCTGAGCCACAGCGCTTCTGCGCACGCCCGGGGGACCGGGGGCGGGGCTCTCTGGGCCTCCCCTGAGCCACAGCAGTTCTCCATGGGCCTGGGGGACTGGGGCGGGGCTCTCTGGGCCTCCCCTAAGCCGCAGCGCTCACGCGTGGCTCGGGGGACCCAGGGCGGGGATCTCCGGGCCTCCCCCGAGCCGCAGCACTTCTGTGTGGGCTCGGGGGACCCAGGGGTGGGGCTCTCCAGGCCTCCCCCGAGTCGCAGTGCTTCTGGGCGGGCCGGGAGACCTGGGGGAGGGGCTCTCCAGGCCTCCCCCGAGCCACAGCGCTTCTGCCTGGGCTTGGGGGACCTGGGGGCGGGGCTTGCCACCACGCAGGCTGCCAGAGCAGAGCTCCGGCACGCTCCGGCCCCAAAAGACCCCTGGCTGCAAGATTTATTCTGGTACTGGCTGAAGTGCTTTTGAAAGGCAGGCTCCAAGAAAGGAATGAAAGTGGAGGCCCAGATAACTAAACGAGCAAAGTTGTTCAACCAGGGCCAGGGCTTTTTCCAGCTTGGCCTCATCCTGGTGGAACTCTCTGCCAAATGACATCCGCACCCTGCGGGACCTTGTATAGTTCTGCCGGGCTTGCAATGCAGAGATGTTCTGCCAGGCCTTTGGTTGAGGACAGCGATGGTTACCATCTTGGCTGACGCGTCCTCCCTCCTACTCCCTCCGCTCCCACTCATCCCCCTACAAGATGAGGACACCACTGTAATTGGAGGTACCAATGCCATCTGAATACTGCAAACCATGAAGTATTTTAATTTGCTTTTAAGTTATTGTTATTGTTTGGTTATATGTTCTTATTATATGTTTTTATTATCATTATTCGTTGCTCAGAGCCCTGAGTACTCAAGGATTGAGCAATTTATAAATCCAAATTATAAATAAATAAAATAAAGAGGATGAGCATTGAGCAACCATGTCAGAGGGCTCATAGATCTGGTCTTAGAAAAAGCCATTATTTTTTATAGATGACAGATAAGTATTCAGACTTATAATATTCAGCAAATATTTTTAAAGTCTAGCATATGCCAAAGGCAGAGCAATATTGCATACTTTGAACTTCATATGGAGCACAATGGTTGGTCAACACAGCCCTAACTGATGTAGGTCTATATATACTTAATACATGCAGATGACTTTTTCAACTGACATCTGTGTTTAGGAAAGGCTTTGTGGGTGGCAAAAGCTTTGACCAATCCAGGAGCTAAAACCCCACCACTAAACAATAGGTTCCCATCAGGGAAATTTAACAATTTTAGACATTTCAAAAGAAACAATAGTGTTCTAATTCCATCTAGATGATAGATGGGATTCAAGGTCCTTATTTTACAGGTTACAAATTCATAAGCTTTTTACAACATCTTAGGGAGCACAAATCTTTTTCTATCTAGTTTGGCAGAGACTGTCAAGCAGGTGGTGTTGAATGTACTGGTGAATCAAGATTGTCTTATTCAGATACTAATTCTCCATTATAAAGGAAGAATTCCTTTGAAATGAAAATGACATCACTCCACTTTGTAGGTGAAATTATTTATAAGCTCCTTCTAACCATGTGCTGAGGTTGTTCCAGGGAAAAAAGCATTTTAAGGATTTTGTTAACGCAATTATAATATTGGCAACTGATTACTGACACAGCGGTTTCTTGGGTAGAGTTCAAAGGAAGGGCAGATAAAACGTGAGACTCTTTTTGATATTCATTCAGGAACAAAGGTTATCATAGTCTGAAACTGACAACCTTTGAACATATGCAGATTTTTATGGTTCAAATAGTTACACAATGAATAAATCCATCATTTCTCATTGTCACTATTTTTGTCATCTCTGATCATCTCACTCCTTTTTCCCGCTGCCTCCACTGTCCTCTACCTCTGGTCTTCACTTTTCTACCCATACATTATTCTGGGCGTGGAACGGTGGTCACTGTGGGTGTGGAGGGGGAGGTATTTGTGAATTTCCTGCATTGTGCAGGGGGTTGGGCTAGATGACCCCGGAGGTCCCTTCCAGTTCTATGATTCTGTGATTCTACCCTTTCCCTTTAGCCTCCTTGTTTCCCTGTCCTTTGGGATCTGATTCCTAGGCACTCTCTCTTCTCAGCTTCTTGGCTCTTAGGTCCCCTGCATGTTCATAAACTCTGTGTGAGATTTCTCCATAAGCAAACTGAAGTTTCAGTTCCTTCACAGACACTGATTTCTATGTAATACTCTACATTTCTCTCTCAGAAACACAAATATTTGTGAACATTTGATGACATCACAGAAGCTCAAGCAAAAGCTAGGTGATTTATTTTAATGATTGTATTTGAAGAGAAAGTCTTGAGTGAGCAAGATAATACAATGAATTAAATGAGTCTAGAAGATAATACAATGAATTAAAGCCATAGCATTCTTAGATTACAAAGCACATCTTCGCAGACCCCAGAACTCTTAAGCTTTGAACCAGGGGTCATTTCGTATAAAAAGAGCTGCAGGAGCTCATTAACATATAGTATGCTAATGAGCTACTAGGCTATTAGAATATGCCACGCCCCCTGACATCACCAGAAGTGATGTCAGAAGGGGAAGCAAAAGGGGGGGAGGCATATTCAAAAGCCTCCCCTCCCCTCCCCTTCCCCAGCTGGCCTACAGGGGGGGGGAGCGAAGAGAGAAGGGGTTTAAAGTTTAAACTCCTTCTCACTAGAGTTGGGCCACAGAAGGGGGAAAGAGGGAAGGAGGAGGAGGAGGAGATTGGATTTATACACCGCCCTTCACTTGGAGTCTCAGAGCGGCTTACAAACTCCTTTCCCTTCCCCTCCCCTCCCCACAACAGACACCCTGTGAGGTAGGTGGGGCTGAGAGAGCTCTTGACAGAAACTGCTCTTTTTCAAGGACAGCTGTGCCAGAGCTTGTGACTGACCCAAGGTCACATCAGCAGGTGCAAGTGGAGGAGTGGGGAATCAAACCCGGTTCTCCCAGATTAGAGTCCGCGCACTTAACCACTACACCAAACTGGCTGGCACTTAACCACTACACCAAAGAGAGAGAGTAGAGAGAAGGAAAGAAAGAGGGAAATAGCGAAGAAGGAAGGAAAGAGGGAAAGGAGGAAAAAAGAGAAGAGAAGAAGGCAGGAAAGAAAGAAAGAGAGAAGGAAAGGAGGAAAAGAGGAAGGAAGGAAGAGAAGGGGAAGAGAGAAAGAAAGGAGGAAAAGAGGAAGGAAGGAAGGAAGAGGGGAAAGAGAGAAAGAAAAGGAGGGAAATAAAAGGAGGGAAATAAAAGAAAATGCGGGAAAGATGGCAAAGAGATGGTGGGAAGGAGGGAGGCTCTCCCCCCACCCCCATCAAGCCCCTGCCACCCCCGCAGATCCCTTACTTACCGCTTCGGCGGGGGTCAGGGAAGTCGGCAGCGGGGCTCTTCAGGCCTTCCCCGAGCCGCAGCACTTCTGCGTGGGCCCAGGGGACCCGGCGGCAGGGCTCTCCAGGCCTCCACCCGGCCGCAGCGCTTCTGCGCAGGACCGGGAGACCCGGCTGCAGGGCTCTCCGGGCATCCCCTGAGCCGCAGTGCTTCGGCACGGGGAGCTGGGGGCAGGGCTTGCCACTGCCACCATTTGTGCGGGCTCCTGGGCTGCCGGAGCAATGCTCTGGCCCCAAAAGACCCCTGCTTTGAAACCATAGTACCAGATAACTAGAAAGTTTTTAAAGTACCGTAATTGATTTGAGACCACCAATTGATAACTTAAGCTATCAGTTTTTCCACCAATTGATAACCCAAGTAAGCGTCTATGTGCCAGAAAGAGGCAAAAACTTGAAGAAATCTGCGGTGTCAGAGCGGACCCAACATTGGCCTGACCCAACATGGCTCCTCTTATGTTCTTATGTCTGGAGGCTTATGGTCCCGGTGCAACATTGGCCTGACCCAACATGGCTCCTCTTATGTTCTTATGTCTGGAGGCTTATGGTCCCGCTGGTGGACCTCCTGATGGCCCCTGGGTTTCAGCCACTGTGTGACACAGAGTGTTGGACTGGATGGGCCACTGGCCTGACCCAACATGGCTCCTATTATGTTCTTATGTCTGGGGCTCTGTCTACTTGGTGCTTGGGGGGCAACAGTGGGAGGGCTTTTGGAGCCCTGGCCCAGCTGGTGGACCTCCAGATGGTACCTGGTATTTTTGGCCACTGTGTGACACAGAATGCTGGGCTGGATGGGTCACTGGCCTGATCAACATGGCTTCTCTTATGTTCTTATGTCTTGGAAGCTCCAGGTTCAAACCTGCTTTGCAGCAAAGTTCTCTAGAAGGCTCAGGAAAGTCACTATTATGCAACCTAAAGTATTTTATGCCATGAATTGGATGGCCCAGATCAGCAATATCAGCCCTGCTTATTATTTGGATGGGAGACCACCAGGGAATACCCAGGTTGTGATGAGAAGGCAGGCAATGGCCAACCACCTCTGAATGTCTCTTGCCTTGAAAACCCTACAGGGTTGCCAAAAGTCAGCTGAGACTCTATGACACTGTTTGCCACCAAAGTATTTTGTAGTTGGTGTGAAGACTAGTGAAGTGCAAACTGTTGAGGACTTTTACATTGTACACTTGGGGGCAATATTTGGTGTAGTGGTTAAGTGCTCAGACTCTAATCTGGGAGAGCCGGGTTTGATTCCCCACTCCTCCACTTGCACCTGGCTGGATGATCTTGGCCAAGCCGTAGTTCTGATAAGAGCTGTTCTTGAAAAAGAGCAGTTTCTGTCAGAGCTCTCTCAGCCCCACCTACCTCACAGGATGTCTGTTGTGGGGAGGGGAAGGGAAAGGAGTTTGTAAGCTGCTCTGAGACACCTTCAGGTAGTGAAGGGCGGGGTATCCAATCTCCTCCTCCTCCTCTTCTTCTTCTATTATTCAAATATCACATAGAACTGTAATCATTTGAAAACAGAAGTATATGAACTCTGGTCTTTGTGGCAACTGTTTGGTAAAGTGGCTTCCTGTGGGGTTTGGCTGCTGCTTTTAACCATACTGTTTGTCTTGTGTGTGCATAGCAGAGCATCTGAAATCAACCAGGCTGAAAATCCCTTCATAGAATCATAGAATGTTAGAGTTGGAAGGGACCTTGGAGACAGAGACAATTCTGTCTTTCGCTTGCTAAGTTGTCACTTTTGTAAGTGTGGGTGATACAAAAATGACTGGGGAAAGCTGGGTTCAAATCCCAAATGTGCCCTGAAGATCACTGGAAATCCAGTGGCCAGTCCACCCATGAAAACAGCTTTGGTCAATCAATAAGCTATCACTGGTTTTGGGCATTTACAGTCTTGCTTGTGTGAATCAAATTTTGATGAAGTCTTTATGGAAAATACAAAAGGTCTGGGGCTCTGGGGAAGATGATGCATTGTACAATATTTGAAAAAAAATTTAAAAACCCAAAACCGACTCCTAGATTGCGTACAGATAAACAACGATTTCAGAGCCATGCTGCTCATTTGATGGCTGATTTCCAGGCAAAAGGAGATTTTAAGATTCAGCTGTTCAGAAATAAGAATCGGGTGATGCTTCCTGTTGTTCCACAGTCCCAGAGAGGACAAGGCGTCCGCTGGGACTTGCTGAGCTGAAGCTAGTGGCAGTGCTTGCAGCCAGCCCTGACCTTAATGAGCACTTTGGTCTCGCTGCTTCCCCTCTGCGTTAGCTCTGCCTGACTTCCCTCCCATGGGGCATGCATGTTCCTTTCTGAATGTCCTAGTCTGCACAGCTGGGCTCAGATTGCTCAAATTACATTAGGTCTAACTGACAAGCCTCGCTGAGGATGCCGAGGAAAAGTGAATAGACAAAATCAGGGGCTCGCTTGATGCGGATGTATCTGCGATGTCAGTGGCAGAAGCCACCCACGGTTTCCTCAGTAGCTGACTTCAGACAGCCATTGCCGATATTTTGAAGGGTTAGAAGCAAGACGCGTCAGCAAGCTTTTGATCTCTCTGTGAGACACTGGCAGGTTTTCTAAGGGCCCAACCAGATATTGCAGGTGATTAAAGGGTGCTGACAGCAGTCTGATTGTCACATGCTGGTAATACCTAGCGGAAAAATACTGGATATGATGTCATCGCATCCAATATTTACTCACCCTTGCAAGTGGTCACCAATGTCACCCCTGAAAACAGCCCTAGGTTGGGGGATATGTTTGGGAAACGAAAACATACACGCATCCTCTCCACAAGTTCTCAAGTCTTACGATGTCTGAGGTTGCAGAAGAGACGCCATTTGATATTAAACCTGGGCAATTAAGAGCAGGGCACAGGCAATTGAAAAGCTGGCTCATACAGAGTAGCAAGTTTCCCCTGGAAGCCTGGACACACTGTGACGATGATACTATTCTTTGACTTTCTGAGGGCTAATCAAAATGTTGGCCATAACTAATGACCAAGGTTTGCAGGAGAATAACCTACTTCCAGCCCTGACATGGTTAGCCCAGGCTAGCCTGATCCCATCAGATCGTGGAGGCTAAGCAGGGTCAGCCTTGGCTGGTATTTGGAAGGGCGACCTCCAAAGAATTCCAGGGTTGTGACGTAGATCACAGGCAATGGCAAACCACCTCTGAAACGTCTCTTGCCTTAAAAACAAGCCTAGCTCACCACTTAGTGGTGCATAAAGCTAAAGAGCTAGAACTTCTGGCTGCCAGACAATCTTAGGATCTCCTGACTATTCTACACAAATGTCATACAATGATTATTAATTCTTTCCCAGTCCTAGCCTCCTTTCCCCCAAGCGTATTCCGCTCAGATAGAAAAGCCCCAGACTTCACCCTCCAACTTACCTTGCATCATCCTCTGTTTCTCTGGAGACACCACATTCATCACCAACACCAACAGTGAGTTCTGACTTTGGCCTAGCCTGAGGAAGGAACATCTCATACAACTGGGACAGCCTCCAACTAGGAATCTTCTGATTTACTTGTTTCTTAATTCCCCAAAAGCTTGTGTGATTCTATAGGCCATCTAGTACTTGTAGCTCAGGGATTCCCCAAACCTAGGATTTTATATTGCTCTTTCAATCTACCTGCTTTTCCTTCTTTGATTCCCCACTCCTCCCCCACATGAAGCCAGCTGGGTGACCTCTCACAGCCCCACTTACCGCACAAGGTGCCTGTTGTGGGGAGAGGAAGGGAAGGAGATTATAAGCCACTTTGAGACTTAAAGTTTGAGTCCAGTGGCACCTTTAGGACCAACAAAGTTTTATTCAGTGTATAAGCCTGCTGCTTCAGACCACCATGACTACCCACCTGAAAGGCTTTGAGTCTCCTTAGAGTAGAGGAAAGTGGGGTATAAAAACCAACTCTTCTTCTTCTAGTCATTTTTGGGGGGAAGTAGTTGAGAATAGATCTCTGCTAAATATCTAACACAACACATGAGCCTATAGTTGTACGGCAGCTGTGAGTACCTTCTACCCGACCCATTTTCTTGAGGGAATTCACAGCCTTTCCTTAGAAACCTGGCAGAATCTGGTGAGGTGAGATGAAGTCTGAAATGGGATGGAAGAAGATTCAGAGCCAACAGGAACTTTCCATAAAGAAAGATCCAGGTGGGGTAGCCGTGTGGGTCTGAAGCCGCAGAACAGAGTTTGAGTCCAGTGGCACCTTTAAGACCAACAGAGTTTTATTCAGGGTATGAGCTTCCAAGTGCGCACACACAAATGTATATGTACCTGTATCTGAATGTATCTGAAGAAGGGTGCGTGCAGACAAAAGCTTATACCTTCAGTAAAACTTTGTTGGTCTTAAAGGTGCTACTGGACTCGGAACTTTCCACTCTTCCTATCCCCTCAGAAGGTTAAATGCCAACCTGGGTTGAGAGACTGGGGCTCTCAGCCAGGACTAGTCATTCCCAAGAGCTTAGCATATGTAGCCATTGCCAACAGAAGCCCATAGCAGCTGTCAGCATAAATTGTTTGCAGACTCAACTTTCTTCCTTTCTCTCCTCACTCACACTCATCTAAAACAATTATTACTTGTCCAGGAAAAGGAGCAAATGGATTTGGTCCAGTTACTTAAGGCTTCTTAGTCTTCCGTTTGTGGGACAACTTGTCACCAACAGCCACCATACAAGAGGCAAGGAAAGCTGGTAGATTTGGTGGGCTGCTTGTGCAAAAAATGGATGTTTGTAACACTGATTTCAGTTGATGCACTAGCCATAAGCATGAGTCAAGAATGAAGGTTCCTGGACAGTCCCCTTGTTCTAGCAGGGCACACAGTTCGGCTGTGTTGCCACCCATGGGATTCTTCTGAGGATCAACCCACTTTCGTTTTTCCCCCTTTCACTAGTCAATGAGACTGTGCACTCAGTTCATCTATTCTGATTTATGTAAGCTGCCCCTATGGATAGCACTAGGTCAGAGGAAAACTGCGTGTATGCATGCTCCCTCCAAAGCATTCTTCCTGAGCTAAGACAAAAATGTGTGAGTCGGAGTGATGACTAATGAGTTTGCCCACCACTGCACTAGCCATAAGCATGAGTCGAGAATGAAGGTTCCACGGTCCCCTTGTTCTAGCAGGGCACACAGTTCGGCTGGGTTGCCACCCATGGGATTCTTCTGAGGAGCAACCCACTTTCGTTTTTTTTTCTTTCACTAGTCAATGAGAATGTGCACTCAGTTTATCTATTCTGATTTCTGTGAGCTGCCCCTATGGATAGCACTAGGTCAGAGGAAAACTGCGTGTATGCATGCTCCCTCCAAAGCCTGCTTAACCAACGTGACAGCCACTTGGCAGGATAGACAGAGCACTGGCCATGGATTGAAAGTGAGATGTCAGCTCAAATCCCCGATCAGCTAGGAAGATCTCTGGATAGGCTTTCAGCCAGTCTTTCTTTAACCCATTTCACAGGGCTGTTGCAAGAATAAAATGAGATCCCCGGCTATACTGTGCTAATTCCATGTTGGAAGAGTGGAGTGCAAAGGGGACTGATGAATGGATACTGGTCAATATTTGTGGAGTTCGGTTAATCCAGTTCCACTAGCATGCCATGAACAAGTCCGGATGCCTCCGAGGATAAGAGTTTAGTTATTTAAGAAAATCCACTTACTATCTTTCATACTCATTTTATATTTACAGGGCAAGGACTTCATCATATACTAGTAGAACTGTTAACTGCAAGCTATAGACAACTGGATTTTCTTAGTACTTTATACAGACTAATTTGGCCACAATTTAATACTTGATACCTTTTCCCCTACCATTCCGATAAGGAGCTCAGGACAGCAGCCTGGATCCCATAGAACATTTCCACTGACAGATGGGATTTCCACCAGCAAAACAGGACTTCCTTCTCCCTCTCTCTACCACCCAAAATGATTCCCAGAAAGATGTTTCTGGGGGGGGCAGGGGACTTCCTGGAACAGCATAAGTGGTAAGATAAAAGCCTGCAGTGGGAGAGGGGAATCAGCAAAAGCCATACCCTCTTCGGTTAGCCATACCCTCTTCGGTTAGCTGAAGTTCTCCACTTCAGACTGTGGGCAGAGAATACCAGTTCTGAACACTCCCCTCCCCTCTGCGTAAGGAATAACTCCTTGCAAGCCAAACAATAGCATGTCAAGAGAAAGGTACTTTCCCTGTTGTGTGAAGTTTTCTGTTTGTGTAGAATAATTTACATGGGGGGGTGTGTTTAAAATGTGATTTCCCCTCCACCTGCAGTCTGAACTGGTAGGGCCCATACTTCCAACTCAGAACCTGCATATTACTGCATGCATAGACCTGGCTAAAGTAAAGAGAACAAGCTAGCTATTACCATCTTTATCAGACTTTTCTTGCAAGGAGCTCTGGGCAGCATACATGGTTCTTCACTCTTCGGTTTAGTCCTGACAAAGGCTCTTTTTGTAGCAGGAACTCCTTTGCCTATTCGGTGACACACCCATAACGTAGCCAATCCTCCAAGAGCTTACAGTAGCCCCTGTAAGAAGAGCTCTGTAAGCTCTTGGAGGATTGGCTACATTAGGGGTGTGTGGCCTAAAGAGCCTATTATTTATTCATTAATTATTACTTTCAATTTATATCCTGCCTGTGTCAGGGCAAACTGGCTCAAGGCGGCGTACACAGTTAAAATGCGATAAAACAATAAATACAATAAAATTCACATAAACGACAATTTGAGAGTGACTGGCCCTAGGTCACCCAGTAAGCTTCACGGCTGAAGGGGATTTGAACCTAGGTCCTGACTCCCTGGTCCTGACCAGTCCTAAAGCCAGTCCTAACTGCTACACTGGACAAAGCAAAGTGCTTTCAGAGAGAAAAGCATTGGTTTCCTCATATATCCTGGAGAATTTCCACTTTACCCACCTGTAACCACAAAGCATGATTTCTCTAGTCACAAAAGGTGGCACAATCTTGCAGGTGTTCCCTCTTCCAAACTTACACTGTTCACACAAGTAGATCACTCACAGAAGCAGTTGTTTTAGGGGGTATCTGGCTGGACCAACATCTACACTAGCTGTGTATGATAAAGCTTGGTAGCTTCTTCTCTCCAAATTAAAATCTTCTTCAAGTGATTGGTAGGGAGATCTAGAACAATGAAGAGTATAGGAGACTGTGTCCTTAAAAGAGGAAAAGATCCCTTGAGGTGGGGGAGGGGAGGGAGATGTATTAACTAAAGGCATCATTTGAATTCTGTGGAAAGTGTACAGGATCTAGAAAGATGTAGCAAACTTGCAAGATAATCCTAAAGAACAGAAATGCAGCATTAGTCTGAAGTTCTACAGCTGTAAACTCTAATGGAGCAGGAGTGATGGGGCTGACCAATTGTTTGGTGGAGAGACAATAGAAATAGCTCCTTCTAGAAATCATCTAGGTCCACATCCACACGACAGGTAGTATTGGGATTGGTGCCAGGTTTGTTGATGGCAAAGGTCTTGGCAGCTGCTTTGATGTCAAAACTATCAAAGGGTAAACAGTGTGGGCATCTGGCTGAAGGTGAAAAGACAGCCACACAGAATATTCTGAGATTTCAGAGCCTCCGTTTCTGATCCTTCCGTGCAGCCTTCTTTCAGTTTGAGGTTCATTAGTGATGAGTCTTTGCTTATTTGGGATTTTTGGCTCCAATGTGCATTGGTGATGAGTCTTTGCCCAATCCCAGTGTAGAAAACTACCTCTTTAAACGGCCTGGGGCCCAGGCCTTTGAAGTAAGCTTCTGGCAAGTAATGTTGGTAAGGGCTGTCCTTCAGGACCATACAATTCCTGAGTATGTTTGATAGCAAAACAAGTTCCTTTTAAACTGGTAAGACTTTCCAGTAGGAAGGACCTCTTCTATATATGCCTTATAGGGTAGCTTTCTTTAGTCGGTTTCATTATTTAAGCACAACTTGCTTTCAGCGTTTCCTGATTGGGAACCCCACTTTAAACTTCTATCTGCAACATGAGACCCATTTTTTTTAAAGAGTACATGCCCATCTTTCTCCCTGTTTTAAGCCCTTTTCATATATTCCTTCTTGAAATAATATTTAAACTTCTATCTGCAACATGAGACCCACTTTTTTTAAAGGAGTACATGACCATCTTTCTCCCTGTTTTAAGCTTTTTTCATATTTTTCTTCTTGAAATAATCTAAAGATTATGCTTCTGACCTGACCCCTTTAGATCAAGGTATGACCAGCAGTGGATCCGTCTGTTGAAGTCCAGTATCTTCATCCCCAGATACACACTCACCAAACAGAACGTTGGGACTTCTCCAGTCAGTCTACATATTTCTCGTGACCAGAGTGTGACAAATACATATATATATTTGTCCATTATCCTGACAAATTGTGGGACCAGTTTTTAAGTATTCAGTTGAACAACATAGTAAATGGATGATTTAAACCTGAAGAACTGGATTGCCTAGGAAAAGACAGCAGTGCTGAATGCTAGAAATGGGAGAACTGAAGAAAGGTTCATATAGGACACACAAAACTGCCCTGCTAACAGACGAGCTGTGGCTCTCATGCTCTGGATTTGCACTGCCAGAAAATCAATATTTCAGCTCCCTGCTTCCCTGCATTTCAAAGTCCCCGTGCAAGCTTTCAGCCTCCTACTCAGCCTTATCAATGGACAATTCTGCACATTTTTCAGAGGCGGCTACCTGCTTTCAGCTCTCCAGACCCACAGATTAGCCTCGCTTTGCAGTTTCCCTTTTGAGGCTGATGTATACCTTACAGAGCAATTTTAAGGTGTTTTTTTTAAACTCTGGTGCACCTGACCTCTTGGACTGAAACCTGCACTGCTTGCAGAAATGGGAGGCTCTCAGACATTTTATGTCCTTTAACAGCGTGGGAAGTATTTGAAACTGTTCTCCTCTCCCCCAGCACATCAGCTTGAAAGCAACAGCGCTAGACCACACTGCGAGGCCGGTCACTATGTTTACGCATGAGCAGCTCACTGCAGTGGAATTTCCTATCGTGTGCTTCAGTCACCCACCTGCTGACAGCTGACACTCGCCCATGGCAGACTCAAGTGTCTCATGAATTTCCAAATGGAGGAGAGTAATTGTAAACCTGCATTTGATTATGACATACAGAAGACAGAGTGGGCTACTGTGCCAAGGGGACTTGGAAAGCTGTTGCCGAAGGTCACCGGCCGTACAAAAATAGGGAAAGGGTCCAATTCCCGCCCCAGCACTGCTTTCGACGGCTGTCCTGGCACAAGGCTCAGGCTGCTGTTGCCGCACGATCCGCTACACGAGGTCATTTCCCAATGCTCCCGAAAGATGATGCATCAGTGACGGCAAACACGACTGGAGTCCCTGCAGCAGAGGTGTTGCCGTCTCAGCCTCCTTTGCTGATGCTAGATTGCAGTGACACAGCTAAACACACTATGATGCTGGCTTGCAAAAAACAAAACAAAAAACAAAAGCCGCTCCTTACTACCTTTAAGCAAATGCTCATCATGGTGGCACACAGCAAGCCCAAACTTGTAAAAAAAAACAAACCCCAGCCAAGAGCACTCAGGGATCCCTCCTCAGTGTTCTTGTAATAGAAACCTCCTTGGAAAGGGCAATCACAGAACAGTTTCCAGAACAGCAGGACAATCATACCGCTTTGCCCTATGCCAGTCAGAACCCAAATAATCTCTCTCTCCCTTGGGCAAGCGGGTAGCAGAGCACCATCATTCCTGCCAGCGTCCATCTCTTCTACCAAGCCTTTCCAAAAACGGGTGTCAATACTGGAGACCATCTCTGCCACCTGGGCACTTGTGCAATAAAAGGCAGACTGACTGGAAACAATTACATTCTGTACTTCCACCCACATGGTCATGGCACTTCGCACTGGCAATCTCAGAAGAAGCTGTTATGTAACTGGCATTTCGCTAACACAGGAGCTGGTAGAAAGAATTTCAGGCCACGATGAAAGGAAGGAAAGCCAGTCTCACGCTTCCACAATCCAGTCCACTGTGTCATTCAGCCTAATCCAAGTTCCTTTTGGATCACCATGAATTCTTTACCCCACCCTTTTGCCAAGCGCACAAGTGATTCTACCATTCAAAAGCAATTCTCAGAATCAGCCAGTTGGCTTTGTATATTAAAAGCATCCCTGAATCAGATTATTGATTTATTGTGTTAGACATGTTTGGAATAAGGGGGAGGTTTCATCGAAGCCTGAAAGCTCCTGGAACTTGCCCTTCCTTTCCAGCTGGTTTGGTTGCATTATTCTCCATACATGTTGATTGAAGTAAGGAAATCACCACACAGTGGGTGGGCATATTTCACAGGCAAGCAGTCTGTACTGCCAGTCTGACAGTCGCCAGCTGTCATTTCCCAGTGGGTGGGCATATTTCACAGGCAAGCACCGCACTTCTTTCTCTGTACGGCCAGTCTGACAGTCGCCAGCTGTCATTTTTTACTGGGACAAGTAGTAAAGTGAGTGGTGAACCCCAGCCCTCTGGCAAATTGCCTGACATGGTGGTATATGAAAAATCTAGTCACTTACCCAAGAAAATAAGCTCTAAAATGTAATAAAATCCCAAGGGGCAAGCCATTCCCATCACTTCCAGTAATAATCACATGGGCCATCAGATTCAGGGTGAGGAAGGGTCAGTTTGCTAATCCAAATACAGTGGGGCCCTTATCACTCTCTACCAGAGGGTCTCCTGGGGCTTGAAATGACACTGCCCTTGCTGCTCTGACCCCTGGACGTTTATGTTTCTGACTCTGCCTCCAAAAGCATTTGATGTACAAAAATTAAGCTTTCTGTAACATTCTCAGCTAATTCTTCCCCCCCACACACACACAACCCAATCAGTTTCAAGCACGAGATATGGCATAGCTCTCAGTAGCATCAACCTCAGAATCAGGTGTGTACCAGACTTCAGAACTGTTTGCTTTGTTCCAGAGTTGTGAACTATGCAAACAACACAGAATGCATCACAGTTTGAGAACCTCTGATGCATCAGACTTAAAGACACACCATTTGTAAAACACTGCTGCACTCTGCAATGAGTTATCCTGCCTTTCAAACATGCCAATGCAGCACTGAGAGCTTAATATTCAGCATGTTCAGCTGCAAGCAATCCACTGCTGAGTAATCAAATGATGAGTGATCCAGTGACATAAGAGAGATGCGTGGCCTGACCTTTGTAACATTCATAGGATTCCAAAGCTCGTACAGATTATATGGTAAGCTTTTATGGTAGCGTTACAGAGAAATATCTAGATAATGTTCCATTTATGCTGTTTTCTGTTTGTATTTTTAGGGTGGCACTGGAAGTATTTCTAAGAGGCAGGAATTGCTTTGGCAGCCCCTCTGTTCTCCATTTGATCCTAATTTTTGATTCTGCTCACAGCAAACGCTTCAAGAAGGGAGCAAGTAGGCAGGGTTTTTTGGCCAATTCCCTGCCCTACTGCAGTCTACGAGTCTGTCCTTGCACACAACCTGTGTAAATTGCCCCTGCATACATCTAACAAAGTGAATTCCGTAAACACTGGTTATATTTTATAAAGCATTCATTACCATTCCAAGTGTTAAGCAGTTTTAATATATCCAAGCAAGATGAGAGGGGAAAAAATGAACTGTGAAAGATGGGCCACAACAGTCCACCTGTGGAAGATGAAGTGTCATTAGCAGCATCGTACATCAAACAGCACAGCTCACTATGGGATGCTGGTGTTAATCAGCAGGGCACAAACAACAGGGAAAGATGCCTTGATGGTTGAAAGCTACAGAGAGTAGGGTTATCGTTCTAGCTTTTATTCTGTCATGATACCTCATCAGTTCCTTAGCAGTAGAAAAGAGTCCAGTAGCACTTTAAAGACTAACAACATTTGTGGTAGGGTATGAGCTTTCGTGAGTCACTGCTCACTTCTTCAGATGCGAAGAAGTGTCTGTATTTGAAGTGAGCAGTGACTCACAAAGGTCATACCCTACCACAAATTTTGTTAGTCTTTAAAGTGCTACTGGACCCTTACTCTTTTCTACTGCTACAGACAGACTAACACGGCTACCCATCTTGACCTATTGTCAGTTCTTTGGCCTTAAGTACAATACTCTTTATTTTCCCCTCAAGTTCCTCTATAGGACCTTTATATGTTGACCTTTAGAAGAGCAGCTGGTCTGACAAAGATAAGGAAAAGCAAGGAGAAAGGAACTCAAATCAATGGTTAAAGGGAAACAGCACTTAATCAAATTCCTACCAAGCAAGTGAGGTCATGAGAAAGACTTGGTGGATCACTTCTTACACTGAAACCTAGCTTATCCATAGAAACTGGACACAGCGCTACCATGACCACCTGTTTGCCTCTGCATATATAAGGAGATTATTAGGATTTTGACACCTTATAAAAGTGGCAAAGCAGTCCACACTTCATGATTCCTGGGATCACAGAGCTTTGCCGGGGAGGGAAACATTATGGATTCTCTACAATGGGATGGATGACTGAGGTGCTGCTGGTCAATGAAAAAGACTGAGGTGTTAAGACTGTCCCAGAAAGGGTTGCACTGCCCCTGAAGGAACAGGTCTGTAGCTGGAGGATAATGCTGGATCCTGGCCTATAGCTGGGAGGCCCAGATCTCCCCTGTGGCACGTAGTGCCTTTCATCAGCTTTGGCCGATAATGCCAGCTACAGCCGTTCCTCAAAAAGTGTGATCAAGCCACAATGATTCCCTGCTCTCATTACATCCAGGTTTGTTTACTGTAATGCACTTTACATGGGGCTGCCTTTGAAAATAGCCCAGAAACCTTACCTCATCCAAAATGCTATAATCAGGGGTGGGATACAGGGATTGTATCACTCTAGGACTGAAAGATCTGCACTGGCTGCCCCAATTGCTTATGGGCACAACTAAAAGGGCCAGTTCTTACCTTTGAAGCCCTAAATGGGCCAGAGTACTTGAAGGACCAATCTCCTCCCCTACTGTCCAGACCAACAGTTAAGATCTGTCTCACAAACCCTGCCTTCAGAAGTGAGGCAGATGGCAACCAGAGCCAGGGCTTCTTCAATAATGGCACCTCCCTTCTGGAATGCCCGTCTCCTTTAGGCCTGCCTGCTGCCTACATGGCTTTCTTTTAGATACCAGGACAAAATGTTTCTGCTCACCCAAGCTTTTAATCAACAGGTTGATCTTCTAATACCATTTAAGTCAAGAACCTTATTTTAAGCTTTCAGTGGTTCATTTTTATGATCTATGTTTTACATTGGGCTGGGATTTTTTAATTGGTATTTTTTCTTTTGTAAGATGCCTCAGGAAGGTTCCTGGAGAGATGGCATAGACCTTTTTTGAATGAATAAATACAAGATGGCCATCAACCACTTTGGGGAACAGCAGTGCCTGCAGTGACACAGAGATGCTCCAATGACAACCCCCTGTCAAGGAAACCACTTGTTTGTTTTTACATGGGCTTCAGACTTGCTCGTGCTGTATTGTTTGCATGCAAGTAGAGTACAAGGAATACCTTGGAGTAACTTTTTGTTTCTTTTGAGGAAGGGGAAAGTAAGGTTCTCTACCCTAAGTGGCAACATCTAGCTCTTTATGAAACGTCTGCCAAGATCAAGGACCTTAAAAAGATAACATTATAATTTGCAATGAACAAAAAGAATTTTATTGGAACATATACACACAGGGATAACAGAGGTATTTGAATAAACAAATATGGAATGTTTCCAAGAGAGTTAAAATAAATAATAAAGATACCCAGATGCATCAGTGCTACCTCTAGCACCGCTAGAAGGAAATGCCCTCTTTTGAATAGCTCTGACTCTGATTGGACCACCCCAACAGAGTCTGTACAGGCTGCTACCACCAGAAAGTGGTCAATAGTTCTGGAATACAAAGAGTCACTATAGTGCTTTCTACTGTTTTGCATTCTAAATGTTTATTCACTGCTCTCGTCCCTTATTTCTTTAATAATAGCTATTAAGTTTTGAAGTCCAAAAACGTAACCCGTGTCTTGGCCCTCATGCACCACACTATCTTCTCCATAATACCTGCATGTTGTGTGGGCAAAGTCTATCATCCGAACATCGACAGAGCTAGCAGTAGGCTTGTAGGCATAAGCACCTGCCGATTCATCAGATGACTCTTCTGAAAGACCTTCGAGGTCTTCTGGGTCAGAGTCCGCAGCTACTTCTTGCAGTTCCTTCCCATCATAGATGATAAGCAAAGAGCTGGAGTAGAAGCGGTAAGATTCCTGTTTCTCCAAGACAGATTTTAATTCAGTCAGTTTCTTTAGAACAGGCTCAAAGAGTTCTCTTCGCAGGTATTTGCCATTATGAAAGAACTGATAAAGTGCTTCTTTAAATCCCTGGACTGAAAGCTTCCTTCCATGGTATTTATTCATAAACATTAACTGACCAGTGCCTGGCTGATAAACCTGTAGAGAATAAAGAAAGGACAGGACTGGTTAGCAATAGTCTTTGAATCATCAAGCCTCTACATTTCTCAGATATATATTTTTCATAAATCAGTACAATACTCTTCTGATTTTAGTAGAAAGAAGGTAAAGGCAAAGGTACCTTATGAACTACAGATTCAAGACATTTCTTTAATTACAAAACCAATTATTTAGCTTCATTCGACTGTTTTCCACTCAGAAAATAAGACCAGAGTCTAAACAGAACTAGAAACATTTTGGCCAAGTTCCTATAGACAAGTTATAATATGCGCAGTAGCACTTTGTCGCTTATCAATTAATAATATCACACCTGTGCTTGACACTTGCAAAACTATTGGCAACTGAATTGTTGTTGGCCACATTCGGCGGCCTGCCCATTAACAGAAAATAGCATTTTAAACGAGGTTATTGTATGCCCCAATATCACTTCTGAAAGTTCCACAGGAGAACTCTAGTTTATGTAACTGATTGGAATAATGAAGCTACCTAACAAGTCTTCATGTAAGTACCTGTCAGAGGAACAGTAAAGATTACAGTTTGTACTATAATAAAAATGCTATTAGCAGCAGACACAAAACAAAGATTAAAAGATGTCCTCTGCACCCAACTGCTAGAAAGCACGCCAACTACTTTGCACTCCACAAGCACAACCAATAAACACAGAAACATCTGGAGGAACATGCCTTCTGCTGCTTGAAATAGAGGAAGATCCTATGAATGTGAGATATGTACCATACAAGTGGCCATCACTAAGGGGGAGGATGGGTGGTTCTTACTAAGCTACTACGGAACGAAAGGTAAGTAAGAGTCTTCTGGTACCTTAGATGTTTATTTTATATGTTTATTCTAGAATTTTAATTGTTATTCTACATGTTTATTCTAGGATTTTAACAGACAACAACCCATTTTAGACCATCTGTGGGTCCTCACGAGAGACATATATACAAAAGGTTATAAGGGGGGAGCACCAGCAGGGTCAGAGGACAATAAACTGCAAACAGCATAGAGGTGTAATCATATAAAATCAAATGTCATATAACAGCAGTCAACAAGGTGCTACTTCAGTGTATTCTTTCAAAGTCACCCCCTTTAAAGTTCAACAACCAGCTGTGATTATAAAGGATCTCTATTATACTGTCATCAATACTGCCCTATTTGTGTGTGACAAGAATGTTCTCGTGGTTGCTCTTACAAACTGTCTGCACTCCAAAAGGCCTATTGCCTTAAGGACTGCCTCCTCCCATATAAACGTACCTGGAACCTTACACTCATCTTTGGCAGCTTCCCTCTACTGGTGTCTTTCGCCTTCAGCTGAAGACTTTTTTGTTTCATCTGGCATAACCCCCAATGTTACTGGCCTCCTTCTAGCGTTGTTTGTTTTTAATTGAATCATTTTATAGTTTTAACTGTATTTTTAATTGTTTTAATGTTTCTTATGTTCGCCACCTTGTGGGCCCTGATCCGGTAGAAAGGCGGGATAAAATGTTTTAAATAAATGAAATAAAAATATTTCCTCAGCATACTTCTGAGAAAGATTGATAAAATGTCCCAACTCTGATTGCAATAAAAATGATGCAAATTCCTCTTCTCCATCTTAACAGCCCCTTCCAACAGCTACTAAAATAAGCTGCCACGTCCTTTTACAAACTTGCCAGTGTTCCGCTGTCACTGGAGCCATCATATAAAGATTTAAATGCAGAATCAAAAAAGATGTGATTGCCCTTATGTTTAAGGCTAAGCTTCTCACATGCGCACCAGTTTAGCCTTCCCACCATCTACGACAGAGTCTGCTAACTACTGTGCAGCATTTGCTAGCTAGGGAGAAGAGAATGCTTTAGCAGTGGTTTTGTCTGCTCGCACATCTGTGTGCATGCTTCATTCCATGCACATGCATGTGTAAACGAACTCTCCTATATTAAATGTGCTAATAAAATGAAGGACAGCCTGTAGGGTCAAACAGCCGATCCCATGCAGCTGCTCACTTTCTCCACTCTTGATAAGGGAGAGTGATTGCTTTGAAGTGGCCCATCCTCATTACAGTGATGCTGCCATGTTCTGGAGCTTTCTTCAGCAAGATGGTGAAGAAAACGTAAAATCCCAGCTAGCAAAGTATGAAGTTAGTGTTGTTATAGCATTTTCTAAGATTGCACCGCTAAATTATTTTGCTTGCAACAAAACAAGCAGGTTACTGTTCTTAGATTACATGGAAATATTGAATAAGAGGAATGTCCCCTGGACTTTTGGTTCTCCTATCACAACACAAGAGTGATCAGAAGCTTCCGTTTCTCCAGTTCAATAATCCACTTGTCTCAAGGAAAAGCTAGGATTTCCTAATGCAAAGAAATGCAAGTAGAAGCTGGTTTCATGTGTAGTTTCTCTTCCATGCAGAAACTATTCACACCAAGGCCTCATCCTGGCTCACCTGCATGCCACACACCCGGACTCCTATAACTGCTGAAGTACTCTGCTGGCACTTCCTGATCTGATTCGCCTTCTTTTCCTCAGATGCATCATCTCCATGTTGGCGAGTTCCCATCTTTAGATCCAACACACAAGGCACCTCATATCGGGAGGTCAGGTTTTCCAGCAAGATAAATTCTATTTAGTTAAGGAAAAGCCTTAACAATGGAGACTGAGATTTTTTTTCAGATTGGTAATCAGAAGCCCCAATGTTCGGCACAATGAGAACTTGTGCAGTATAATTTAATAATAGAATGTGTTACGGGCCAGTATTTTAAATTCTGTTGGACTGTACTTTAGTCGTGTAAAGTGTAATGCCTTGTTTTTCACAGAAAAAAGTCAGACCTGTGAGAGGACAGCCGAGAAGCTGTGAGTCAACCAATACAGAATATGAATGTTCTGATCTGTCAGATAATACTGGCATGACCTTGGGTAAGCTGTTCAACTGCCCTTCTCAGTTTGTGAAATTACAGTTATCTTATAAACTGATTAATCTTTTAACCATCCATAATTAGATGGAAAGTTTTCCCATAAGCGATAGTGCAGACAAGGGTCGAATCTGCATTTGTCTTTCCCAGCGGTGTCCCAGCCTTCTGACACCGTCTTTAAAAAAGCTGTCTACATTTGTTGTTGTTTCCACACCTCAACAGTGCTAGCATACTTTTGCATGTCCGCATACGTTTATTGCCCTTTTGTGGCAGCTCCACTGTCATTGCACCTCCGCACTGCTTTAAAAGAATCTTCTTCAAGCAACATTGAAACAAGCATACAGAAAGACGGCGTCACAGCAGCACGAAACTGATTTAAAAATGCAAATGTAGATTCGACCAAGATGTATATCTGCACTGGCCCGTCCTCCTGATTACAGTGATACTGCCATGTTCTGGAGCTTTTCAAGGAACTTTGCAATCCAAAGTGGAAAGGTGGGGTATAAATATGTTAAATAAATGAAAAAAGCAGCAAATAGGTAAAATAAATTAGTCTCATTAGAAAACCATCATGTCCAGAAAGAAGTCACGTCACCCAAAAATATATATAAAAACCTTCTGATGTTGTGAGAAGTAGCTACTGAGCCCTCAGATATCATTCAAACTATCGTAATACTAGTGGCTCCAAAACACAGTAGCACATCCACCAGTATAAGGAGCTGCCTGATTAGTTTATCAAGGTATGTTCTTGGTTTAAAATGTGCACGGCTTACAGAGACTAACCCAGAAAGGAATATACTGGATTGAAGATGGATGTTTTGTCACATATCTAGTGCAGACGCCAACATTACAAGCACACTGGTCAACGTCTAGAGGCTGCTTATGCAGCAACCTTCAACTGATGGGCAAAAACAGACCTGCAGATTTATGTCAGTGCAAATTCGGCCCAAGTCCTGTGCAAGAGCCTGAATTCCAACAGCGAAAGAGTGGTCTGTTATAATTAGTAGCCAGACATCAAACAAGTAATCCAAAATTGGACTAAAACCTCCCCCTCCCCCATGGTTACATTAGAGATAATGTTAAATACAGACAGTTCTTGTTTGGCTATCCTGCAAGGCATACTTTGAGGAAAGGATACTATATTGGTTTCGATGTTTTGCGTTTTCCTTCATTCGCTGTAACTGCTGCTGGTGGCATTTCATACTCCAAGGGTTATGATGTTTGAACTGTGAACTGACATTCCCCTTTTTCTCGACACTGTAATATAATACTTCAGATTTCTTCAGCCATTCAAATTCTTCTTCTAACTTATGACTGAAAAAGAAATATATATACATATTAATAACTGGTACCAAAGAAGCATTAGCTTCTTTTCAACAAAAAAACTTGAAAATATGTATAGTGCTCTGCTAGCCTTACTCATGTAATGCTTTCAGATAACCTATTTCATGTCTTTACAACCCACAGATGACATTCACTGTCTTTTTATTATCTGGGCAATTTGCCCATTACCCTCTCAAGTTATGCTGCGTATATATATTTGCGGTACTTTCAACTACTGAAGCCTCTTACGTATACAACTGTAAAAAGAAAAGTCTGAGGATCTCACTTTGTGATAAACTGGACTAATACCAGCTTATGGGATTAAAAGTGAGACGGAACTACATGTTTTCCTTGAAAGACATACTTCAGAACTTGCCAAAATTGGCATAATTCCAGATTAAAGTCCAGGAATTATTCCCTATTAGAGAAAGTGTGACAAACTGCCCTGAAACAGGGAAATAAAATATGTAGTAGGGAAGAATGAAAAAAGAATCTGAGCTCCTTTTCATAAACTGGAAAACAGATAATGATTTAAGGCATAAATGCATATAGGATATAATGCTACACAGTTATGCCAAACTAAATCATCTTGCAGTTCATGAGACGTGAGTATACATAACTAAACAGAACCCTAGGTTTAACCAATTCATGCCCATCTCAACACAAAACATACTACCTTTTCATTTTTTCTTCTTTTCTGTGCTGCCGGACCCACTCCTTAGTTAGCTTTTCATTTTCTAACAATACAGTCTTTTTGTTACTCCAACGTAACAATTTATTTTTGGGTTCACAGTCAGAATTATCTAGGCTTTCCAAGTTATCACGGTCTCCATTTAATGGATATGCTATTAGACACAGGTTTCCATCTTCATCCTCTTCAAAGCTTACGGATACCACACCTTGAGAGAAGAAATTAAAGGTCCAGTTAAGAATCAGATAAATGGAGAAGCAACTATTTCTTACAACACAACATAATTTTACACTAAGAATATAGCAACTTTTGGTTTTTCTCTTACCCAAGTCCTTAGTTTTTTTTATCTTGCCACAGGCCAAAACTCATCTGTCAACCTAACAAATATCAAAACATCTAGACAAAGTGACACCTCACAGAGAAGACAATTTATCATGAAGACAAAACATTGACAAACAGGAGATTCTTCTCTCTTGTGAGCAGAATCACATAGCAGTCAAATAATAACAGGAGACGTTTTCAATTATTGAAACATTTTATTATTTTGAAAAAAAAATCTGACTCATCTGTCCCTACAAGAGATGTAAAAACATTTATATTTACATCTTGAATATGCCCTACACAGAAACACCGAAAGCTTTAAGTTTTGCTTAACAGCAAAGCTAAAAGCATTTATCCAAACAAAGGCTATCAGGAGAATTAATAAATACCAGGGAAAATGAAAGGCTTGCAAAAGCAGAGCAAAACAAGAAAAACATCACACATTACAACAGACAACTAAATTCAAAGGCTTCCACTTAAAATGACCACGTGTAACTTTACAGTTGATATTTTCTTCCTGGGGGGGGGGTATATTTTATTTATGTAGCAATCTTGTAAAAGGAACAACAAAATGAATTACAAAACAAATTTGACTGCGGTACATCAAAACATGGTGAACCTTGGAAGCATTTTTGCCTCCTCATCTCAAAAGTCTCAAGATCATCACTGTGTTATGTTTTGAGAGTCTTAGAGGAGAGTTCTGACAGGGGTGCACCCCCGTGCCATATAGGAATGCTACTGCAGAAGTTGCAACAATTGGCTGAATGTTTTTTTTCCTTAGTCCTCTCTCTTTATCCTGAAATCAATCAATCTGCACATTCTTGCCGCTCATCACTAGAGTTCTTGGCGAGAGACTGGCACTTCTGAGCAGGGCAGGCAGCTCTGAGACCTACAGTAGCAAGGTTGGGGAGTGCAGAAGCTCTGACTGACAGTCCTGCTGCTCACACAGGGAAGAGCTACAGGAAAGGGGGGGAAGCCAGCTAGAAAATGGCCCTTGGCTTTATCCTGGAAAAAACAACAGAGATGGACCAAATGAGCCCCTCCCTTACCTCTGAATCCCTCCCACACATCCCCCAAAGAGAAAAACCACATATGCTAGTACACAGTTATTACATCATGCCAAGCATTTATAAAGCACATTTCAATCTATTGATTCCAATAGCTTGTAATGAGAAGTTTTCCAATGTTTCAGTAAGCGTGCATACCAAACAAGCAATACAACTGATATCTTTCTTTAGTCTTTCCTCAGGTTAGCAGTTAAATTTTTTAAACAAAAGTGGATTTTTTTTTATTCAGTGAAGAAACAGAATACAATATTAAAAGTACTCAGATCTGGGTATCTTTAATTAAGATTTCTGTAAGGTAATACAGCACCTCATGAAGAGCCGAGTTTTTGGGTCAACTAACATGACAGCAAACAGAACTGGAAAATCCACTTCCACATACCAACCGAGTCAACCTTGTCAATGGCACTTCACCTTTTGCCTAACTAATTACTACAGTTTCTTTCCATCTCCTTAAGGGTAAAAACAAGCTGTATAGATTTAACAGTATGTTTTGGCTATCGTTGCTATGCTGACACTTGGTTATTTATCATGAGCAAACTGTTAGCGAGAATAGTAATTAAAAATTATCAAGGCCCAGCTTCCATAAAACAATCAAGTCTTAGCCAGTTTATTTAAAATGAAAAGATAGATTAAAGAAAAATCAGAAAGAATCAGCACATTATTACTGAAAACATTTACAAGCTGTTATCGATATACTCACCTACCTGTGCCTAAGGGCGATATACAGGCTATCATCAGCAGAGTTGTTCTACTCTAATGCTGTCAGTCAGCCCAAAGACCCACTGGCAAGCATCTCCAC
This sequence comes from Gekko japonicus, assembly GCF_001447785.1. Lineage (NCBI taxonomy): Eukaryota > Metazoa > Chordata > Lepidosauria > Squamata > Gekkonidae > Gekko > Gekko japonicus. The sequence continues at coordinate 189,416 of NW_015177037.1, read as the reverse complement.
CCTGTATCTCCACAGCCTGGCTCAGACAACATCAAAACACATGAAAAGAAACTCCCTAAAATCTCTTCAGAATGTTAAGATTTTAGAGACAACATACACTTGGGATTTACAAAGTAAACCAAACGCCCATCCCCCTTCTAAGTTTGATCACATACCTTCATACTGAGGAGTGAATTTACGCATTTCTGCAGGAAGAGTCTCATAAAACTGGTGCTCTCTCTGTATGAGGGGCTTACAGATGGTCTCGTCATTAAACCGGAGGACACAGGAGTGACCTCCAACCTGGTGAACAAAAGGCTCTAGCAGGACCCCTTTGGAATAGTGCTCCACTTCCATAGCTCCAAATGCCGGGCTCATCCTTGTAGCGCATTAGACAGACCAATGTGGCAGTTGTAACAGCAGCTCCCCACAAGATGCGTTACTCCAGACGGCGTTTATTCCAGTTCAAAAATGTCTATGGAAACAAACACAAGAAAAACCCCTCTCTTTCAGCAACTTGGTGACGATATAGTCTGAAAAAAGCAGAGTTAACAGATTCCTTAGTAGCCACCAGTGAGGCAAACAGAAGTCAAGCTCTCCTCACCAAAGCTGAAAAGAGCTGGTGAGCTCTAAGCACGGAGACAAACAGGAGTGAGGTCATGCAAGCAGAGCAGAGGGAAAAAGTCTGCACACCACACCCACCAAGATCTTAGCCAATGGGAATTAGTAGAAACTGACTGGGTGTGTCTATTAGGAAAAGGCAAGGAGAACAGCAGTACAGAAAGTGGAAGAGAGACACACTCACGCTGCTCTCCGCTGTTCATATTTGCTAAGTCTAGCAGCATTTGCTTATCAGTGCTGTAGTCCACAAGGAAACAGTGCAGATAAATTATGCATATTTGTTCCTTTGTCTATGAATTCCCCGTTGCAAGTACTAAGCTAGGTTTTAGAAAACTGGCATATACAATATGCAACAGAGATTTTCAGTTTCCATTTGATGTTATCTTACTTTTTGGCATGCATGTGCTTGTATACACATTATGGACGAAATACAACAGTGCTGTACACACAGAGAAATGGCAGTCTTTACCTCCCCCCCCCCCAAAAAAAAATGAAAACAGCACAGTTTGCAATTTAGCTTTGATAAGAGAGAGAGCCAGAAGAAAATTCAGCACCTGCAAAGACAACATCTTCCCTTTGAAAGTTCTTGGGTCAAACCTCTAACCTGAATCCTTAAAATACAGGGACTTTAAAGAACAGATCAGACATCTGTGGAGGTAGCTTGTGAAAAGAAAAATTTAGAAGCACAAGAGTTATGCTAACACCAGCCACCATTTCATTCGTTTTTAACCTCCTACAAAACCTTCCATGTGTAATCCTACAGGTATACTATGTCCAGCATTGTTTATTATGCTAGAAATTGTACATGGGTTAATCTTAAAAAGTTTATTTCAGCAACTACTGTACTTAGGGAGATGTTTCTGCTTGTAAGAGAACAAATGTTGCCCAAAACTCTGTCTTCAAGACTACCTAACAATAGTATATTTAATAATTTAATAATATTTTTATTTAAAGGATCATCTTTGAAAACCAGAGCAGCAGAAGATAATAAAATGATACAATTAGAGCTATGGTTTTCATCGTTAAGTTTGACATCTAAAAAAACTTGCCACTGTCTTTTCTTACAGAGTAACACATAAATATTAATGCACCTAATTCTGAAAGAACAAGAAATGTTATAGTCGTACACGCATTTACTATATATCATATTCTACTGAATACAAAGATTTGCAACCTGACATACTGAGACAAAATTACAGAAATTGAGAAATTCTTCTCTATCAAATACGGTGCAGCAGTAGGGAAAATTCTCAATATGTCATAATGAGATGCCAGTTTACTAGAGCATAATGGCTTCATTTATACGCACTATTCATCTGACCGAACTGAAACATAGGGAGCGCAAGACCTTTATGAATGCCTTTTGGGGGCAGACAAAACACCCTTAATCTCTGCACTCTAGATAACTTACCAGTCTTAAATATGTTCTTAAATATTATTACACTGAGCCAATTTCTGCAACACACTTTTAGCCAGAAGGTGGCACCCACACTACTTTTTCCAATTACAACAAACCAAGTAACTTGGTTACTTGGGGCATCATCCATTTAATTTAGGTGAACTTGCCTCTAAGTAAACATACATAGGATTTAGCTTTAAAACTCCTTTGTACTTCTCCAACGTAAATTATACGATTTGTGCAACAATTTTTCTTCATCTTTGCAATAGCAAAAAGATGACACAATTTCTTAAGGATAATCCTTACCTCCTCTGATCTTTACAAAAAGCAAGTTGCGTGACTCACAAAAGCATTCCCCACTTTCACATCTCCAGAGAGCTCATTAATTTTTCAAGTAAGTTCACAACTTGTTTTCTTTCATAGATGTTCAAGCAACCTAAAGGGAATTTTGAATTTGGCGTATTTAGAAAACTGCAACCTCTTGGGTATTATCCAGGACATGATTCAACAAGCCCCACCCCCAAGCATGTACAGAATTAAAGCTCTCTCTCAATTCAGAAGCAAGCAAAATATACCAGTATTATACACCATTGTCTCATTTCTAATCACCCTCTATTGGTAGCCTCTTCCTTAGACTACTGTAATACAGGCCACCTCTGAACAGGGTTCAGAAGCTTCCGCCAGTACAAAAGGCTGCAGCTAGCTTCTTTGATATAGTACATAAAAAGGTTCCTGTATGTAGAAAGATTCCTGGTACTCAAGCACCAGCATGTTTGCCTATTAGTTTCTGTGCCCAATTCAAAGTGCTGGTTCTCTGCATTAAAGCTCTAAATGGTCTGGGTTTCTCATGCCTCAAAAGTGACATCACCTATATGTACCTCCATGCTCATTACAGTCATCTAGCAAGGCCTCATTTTGCATCCCTCCATGGACCACAGTTGCATCAGATACGGTGTAGAGCAGGGCCTTCTCTTTTGTGGCACTTATCTCTTTGGAATAACCTGGGATAGTACATGGCACACTTCCTTATACATGTTTTGCCCCTAGATAAAAGCCTTTTTATTTGTCAAGAGATTAACAGGAGCTTGTCAAGGCTACACTGCTCATTTTTGCTTATGCATATGCTCTAATGAAGATTATATAGGCTCGGATCCAGACTAGTGTTTCTATGGGCACAAGGATTTTGAAAACAAAGGTCCAATGTCATCTTAAAGACTAATAATATTTATTTCAATATGAGCTTTCATTAATAACAGCTCATTTCTTCAGAAAGAGATGTGAAGAGAAAAATCATACCAGGGAATCTTATGGAGAAGATTGCAGGTGGGAACCAAGGCCTGGTGTGAATTACTCCATGAGTCTTTCAAGCTTAAACGCTCAATGTAAAGCGAGAAGTTGCTGTAGAAAGGTTAAGATAGGTTCCATCATAAATCAACAGAATTAGCAGCTATATATATATTAGTGGGTGGTAAGAGAGGTCAGAGGTTTGAATAGATAAGCAAGTAGCTTAAGTGAAAATTAACTGATATTGGTACAAGGTTACATTCTGATAAAAGATGCTAAGAACAAACAATTAAAATGTCTAAAAAGTGAGTCCTGTAGACCTATTACAGATTACAGTGATTGAGGAAATCCAAGTCTATGTTTTATCCAAGATTACATGTAGCATTTAATTTTTTTATGAGCTCTAATTCAACACTTCCACACTGTATATTTCCCTTGCAGGAGGTAAGTGTGTGTGTTGGTAGAACAGCGACATTCAGGACTGTAATGTCCAGGAAGATTAAAATGTTCTCAAACTGGTTTCTGAATGTTGTGATTTCTTATGTCCAAATTGTGTTTATTGATTCCCTCCTGCAGAAACTGACATGTTTGTAGAATGTAGACAGTAGAAGGGTAAAACTGGCACATGATGGCATGCATTAAATTGTATGACGAGCAAGTGGATGAACTCTAGATGATGTAGCTAATGTTATTAGGTCTCGTAACAGTGTATACGGTCTAAGTTGGCATCTAGGATTTTTGCCCATGGAACACAACTCCTTTGCCTTGCCCCACACAACAGCTATGCTAGTCGGGATCCAAGTTAGTGTTAATTGTAACCCTTAATGACTAAATAAAGTACTGACAAAGTCAAATATCTTCCAATCCGATCTAGAACTATATCATGATTAAACTGCTCAGCTTGTATTTCCTTTGTGCTCTCACAGGATGACTGCAGCTGGCCAAGGTCACAGAAACAGCATGGTAAGCAAATGCAAGGTGAAACCTTTAAAGGAATAGATTACATTAAAGCTAACTACTGCAGGGAACACCCAAGATGTACTGTCAGCATTTGCACAAATGCTAACAATCTCAGGTGAATTGTGAATCTCTGAAAATATACATTAAAATATTTCCTCGCCCTTCTAACATAATACCCTAGAATGCCACCACGCTTATATGACTAACCATTCATAGCTTACCTATGAGTTTTGGGATATTCACAAAGCTGCTTGAGATCAGCAGCACTGACTATACCACTCCAGTAAGACAGAAATAATTAATGTGTTGTCCCAAAAATATAATTCCCACCACCTCTACTTTATCCCTTACCTTTCTCCCTAATGAGGACCTGAAGCAGCTTACATCAATCTATTTTATCGTCACAACAACCCCATGAGGTAGGTTAGACCGAGAGTGAGTGACTAGCCCAAGGTCACCTAGCAAGCAACCATTACACTAAACTGGCTTTCTACTAGTGAGCAACTCTTGTGCATAATGAAGAGATGAAAGCACCGGTGCACAAGACAGAGGTGCAGAATAGAAGGAAGCAGCATTTGCACGTCTTGTTCCCTCTGTATCATTATAGCAAACCTGTCGTATTTTGCCCTCCTCCTCAATCTGGCTGTCTCTGCTGCTGCTTCCCTTAGATCCTGGAGAATTCCAAGAAAGCATGCTCCAGTAACTCATCCCTGCATTTATCTTTCACTCGCAGCATAGAACCAAGAATAGGACTATGGGAGCAAAATTTTCACTTCTTCCTCCTTTGCATTCATGATCCCAAAGGAAACAGAGACATGTCCGGCTGTGAATTCTAATTCTAACCCCATCCTCCTACCAACAATCCTGTGTAACAGCCATGATATTAAATAGGGCAGCAAAATATTCCTAGATTCAGTGTTGGAACAGGGGAATTTGAAGTTCACTAAGTGACCTTGATTCAGTCTCACTCTCTGCACCTACCTTGCTCAGTTGTTGTGAGTAAAAAATGTATTTTGAATTCCTTAGGAAAAGTACAGGATAAAAGAGTAGTACTGAACAGGAATAATACCTTAAAATGCCAGTAGTTCTTAAGGTAGAAGATATGACAGAATTTCACAGCTCTGCTATAATATCGGTACTATGATTCAGCTTTAGCCATTGCATACAAACCTCTGCAAGTACGGCAGTAATTAAAGTCGTGGGATAGGATGCTATTTCACTATTAATTGCTTCTCATTTCAATAATTCTTCTGTTGACCACAGGGTGTGTATCTAGCTGCCTCAGATCCAGTTTAGCATCAACACAGCTTTCTTAAAGAGATCAAAATTTTCCACTGCTTGAGCATGGGCTTTTTCCATTGTTTCCATGTACTCTGCCTTTCCTCTTTAAAGGTTACTGTATTATGAATGAACTTCCTATTCAATATGGTCATCCTAATTTTAGCAGTTTTTTTTTTAAAAAAAATAAGCCATATTGTAAATTGTGCTGCATTGCTGAACTTTATTTAGAAACATTTCAGGGGTTGTCTATGCAAGCAAAGAGGGCTGAAGGGTTTCTTCAAAATTTGTTCTCTGCCTTATAAGGGACTCATCCAGCATGATTAACTACCCTTGTTTACGAAGGAATCTCATTAACTGCTGGCTTTCAAAGAACATAATCTTTTGCTTCTCTATCACACTACCCTCTGGTGCATCTTGAAATCTGTATTGAAAGACACCCCCCCCCCTTTTTTTGCTGTCAAGCCACAGCTGACTTATGGTGACCCTGTAGGGTTTTCAAGGCAAGAGTCTAACAGAGATGGTTTGCCATTGCCTGGCTCTGCTCAAGTGGTTAAGACACTGAACTGCAGGCTGTGGAAGGTCGGTAGTTCAGCAGTTCGAGACCCGAGTGTGCCACATGATGGAGTGAGTTCCCATCTCTAGTTCCAGCTCCTGCCAACCTAGCAGTTCGAAAGCAAGAAATTGCAAGTAGATAAACAGGTACCGCTTTGGTGGGAAGGTAACAGCGTTCCGTGCACCTTGGTATTTAGTTATGTCGGCCACATGATCACGGAAATGTCTTCGGACAGCGCTGGCTCTTCGGCTTTGAAACGGAGATGAGCACCACAACCCTAGAGTCAGATTTGACTGGCTTTCGAGCAAGGGAACCTTTACCTTCACCTTTTTAACTCTGCTTAGAGACCCTGGTCTTCCTTGGAGGTCTCCTATCCAAATACTGACCAAGGCCAACCCTGCTTAGCTTCCAAGATCTGATGAGACTGGACTAGCCTGGGCTTTCCAGGTCAGGGCTGTTTTGCACTAGGACACCTAATCTAACTAAGTCCGTGACACCTTCTGGTGTGACAAATGTATTGTCCCTAATGAAGAGGTATTCTACTGTTTTCTGGAATTTAAAAAAATTGTTGTACTGTTTTTTAATCAAACCACCATCGTGGAACAGATTAAATGATAAATTTATTAAGCCCTCAAATTCACAGTGACACAAATTGGAGACGCTTTTTTAAAAATTAACAGTTTTCATTATGCCACCATGAAAACAAAGCCAAGCCCTTACTGGGGAAGGACTGGTTCAGTAGTAGGACAAGATGCTTGGTATTCACTAAGTTATCAGTTGCTTCCTTTCTCCCCAATGGGAACAAGAGATGTATACTGCTCTCCTTTCTTCCATTTTATCCTCACAACAAGCCTTAGGTAGGTTAAGCTGAGGGTGTTATGACTAGCCCAAGCTGACTAAACAAGCCTCAGTGGCAGAGTAGGGATTCAAATCTGGGTCTCCCAGATCCTAGGCCAACTACACCACACTAGCATGCTGAAGGAACCAGGTTCTATCTCCAGTTAAAAGGACCACATGGTAGATGTGAGAAGACTGCTGTCTGAAGCCCTGGAGAACTGCTGCCAGACAGAACAGATAAGACTTTGATGGACCAACAGTCTGATTCTGTACTAGGCAGCTGTGTGCATGAAACATAGCTTGACTGCTATGTGTTGACACTGCAAGTACTGAGCACTTGAGCTACACATTAAAAAATATGTTTGCTGTTTCCCATTTCTCTGAGTGCTTGATATTAGTATGTCTGCTTGCATTAAGAAGACTGTAATGGACAGGACACAAGGACAAGAAGCAGGTGTATGGTTAGTAAGTATTAATGAAGAATGCTGAGTTGCTACCCAAGAGGTTTACCACAGTCAGGCCACAAAAACACCGTCACATCTTTACAGGCATTTCTCTTATCTTCTGAAGAGCATCCCACCCAATCCCAATTGCAAGCTACTTTTAAAATTCACAAATCTATGTGTCAAACAATGTACCGCGTGCCTGCTGCCACATGTGAAGATCTCATTGCCAAACAGATGGTCAACATGATGTTAATGCCAACCCCTCATTGGCAAAAAGAGGTGCTAGATTCAATCCTGCCAAACAGGTGCCTGGCTCCATCAAAGCTGACAGTACTGACCATCTGTTCAGCAGGTGTCTGCATTTTTTTCAGCAGGTGTATGCAGTTCTGATCCAGGGAGAGTACATGAAATCTTGAAAGCTGGGTGTGGACCTGAATGACTTCTTTATCCTAAAGCAAACTACTGAGGAATACATATACCCATTCATATTTTTTTTAAACTACAGCCACTCTAAGAAAGTCAATCTTTAATAGTTTATTTTCACCTCTTATTAGAATGTGCTGAACACATGGACAATGGTTAGTACTTGGTTAGTTGGAGCTAGTATTTGTCTCTTTTTGTGCGTACACCCGGAATGCTTATAATCAGTTAGCTCTTCTACTTGCTGTGTGCAACTGATGGAAAGCAATACACTGATATTTAATTTGCTATTCTTACCAGTGACCAAGTCAGATTCACAAACATGACAAACCAGGAGTACAATTAAGAATTTTTAAAATCTCACTGATTTCAAGAGGACAGAACTACGCATATGTTTAGCTATGTCTTTGAAGCCAGTGGGACTTAAAAGTGCTTCTGTTGGATTGTACCACATTTTCCTTTAGAACAGGAAAAGTACATATATAAACATGAAACTAAAAGTATAGTTGAAAGTTCAAATAACTTGATACAGCTACAAGCTAAACGATAACAATCAGCTGCCCAACACCAGGCTTGGCTTAAAAAGATCTCAATTTGAAAATGAATGACCCGAACAAGTCAATTTTTACGACTCTTCACTTACAAGTCAGATACTCTGAAGAAAATCTTCACTCTAAACCACAGTAGAAGAGAGGAGGGAATTATGTTGCCCAGTTTCTCCTCTTCACTGCAGCCCCACTGCACTGTGCAATGTGGTTTTTAATCCATAAGAATCATACTCCCAGCTTTGCCTTTTTCAGCATGTACTGGGGCTGCTGCAGGATGGACAAGGCAAGAAAGATCTCGTTCCAAGAGCATAGCAGGAACCACACTGCAAGCTTCATAAATATGTGTTCAGACCTTTTCCATACCTTTTGACACGGCATCTATAAAGCATTCTACTACTTGAATCATTTTCAGGCCTTATTCTTCGCTCAATTCCTGTTAAATTCTGCTTCTACGATAGCGGTTTGTTGCCAGTTTATGTACCACATAATTCTGCATGAATGAAACTGTGCACAAAGTGACCTGCAAGAACACAGCAGCCTGCCCACATCAGCTGCTAGAACACAGCACTCTGCAACAGCTGTAGCTGAACGATAGAATATAATGGTTAGAAGATTCAACTATGAAGATGACACTTCAAGTGCAAATCACTATAAACGAATTAGCTAGCCACTTCCCTAACAATCACTGTCATCTTTATCTGGATTCAGCCTTGGTTTGTTTGTATACAGTTCATTCCAATCCTATGAAACCTACTTATGAATCAATCAGAGCATCCAGTCAGGCTTCAACAAAAAGTCAGAATCATAAATCCTTGGCTTATTGGTAACACCACAGTGTGGTTTCTCAGGTCCTCTCCATCAGACATGGTCTTTTAAAAAGACGTCAGTAGCATGACCACATTCAACAGGAATGGCAGTGTCCCTCTACTAAGAGAGGCGCTGCCATCTAAGCTGGCTTTTCCCAGCATTACTTTATAAGGCAAGCAGGGAAGAGATCTGGGCTGTAGTGAATGCATTACTCTCTGCAAGCCCCCAGTTTGCATCCTCAGGTAAAACAGACTGCAACTGATGTCAGTAAGTGATTGGGGGGGGACAAAAAATACAATGTACATATTAAGTAGCATTAGGATTAGTTTTTGTACAGCTGTGTTACATTCACACAGTGCAGATATAACAGGAACAGAGAAGACTGCTTTCCTTCCCTTATGTTAACAACAAATGGACCCTATGCTATGTTGGGAACAACTGTCCTCAGTGGCCTAATTTCCTTTCATCTTTAATGTTCTTCTCCCATCTCTCCAAATCACCTTATGTATGGAGACCCTTAGTCCTTCTACAACGGACCATCCACACACTTAAGGACTGAGGGAAAACTCACATAAGCAAACCTACATTATGCAAACTGACCCTTGCCAGTTCACAACTGGGAATAAACTAATATATTAGTCTCTGGGTTAGTGGAAAGGCAGACCAGGAACTCAAATCTCTCTGGTCTTGAATGGAGTTATATTCCCCTTGAGAAGTCAAGCTTGCAGCTTGGGAGTGCTGCTTAAGACACCAGCAACCTTAGAAAACCAGGTGGCTGCAGTGGCCCAGAGTGCTTTGGCTGCACCTGTTCCTGGTTCAGTCAGATCTAGCCACAGTGATCCATGTCTTAATTACACCTAGCCTGGACTACTACAATGTGCTCTAGATGGGGCTACCCTTGATGAGTGTTTAGAAGCTGCAACTAGATTGCTGATTGGGGTCAGCTACCAGGACCATGTGACTCCAATGCTACAGCAATTACACTGGCTCCTGATTTGCCCCTAAACCCAAGTCAAGATGTTGCTTTGTTCTTTTCAAGTCCTACATGGCTTGGGTCTAGGGTATCTGAAGGACCATGTTCTCCAATATGTTTCTGCCCAGGAATTAAGATCACAGGGGAGGCCTTCCTGACTGCTCCACCAATCATAGAAGCTTGTCTGCTGGGCACAAAAGAGAGGAGAGCCCCACCATTATAGAACCACCACTGCAGAGAGAACCTGGCCCCTTCACTGTCAATCTTGAGGAGGCAGCTGAAAACAGCTTTATTTAAATATTTAATTAGTTTTTATTTAGCAGCAGTCCTGCGTTTTTAAATTGTGACCTGTGCATGTTTTTATAATTGCTTTATTCATATTATATTGTTTTCATTGTGTTTTTATAATCATTTTATTTATATTTTAAGCCGCCTTGAGTTCTGCAAGGAAGAAAGGCAGCTAAAAAATGTTTTAAACTAATAAAATTGCAATCCCCTCCACTATTTTCATATAAGTCCTAGATACACAACCATTGTGAGTAACCTGTTTTCCCATCATACAGTCTGTAAATCAGTAGTCCAGATTAGAGATAGAGATCAATGTTGAGAATCAGCCTCTACTGGTTACTGTGATATTGGATGTATTACTGAACCATCAGGATACAGTTAGGATGAGGGCTTTAAGTATTTCCAAAGGGTGATAAGGTTAATTTATTTATTGTATTAATACCTCAACTTTCTCCTCAGTGGGGACCAAAGAAGTTTACATCATTCTCTCCCCCATTGTACCCTCACAACAACCCTGTGACGACAGATCCGGGTGGTCAGCCATGTTGGTCTGAAGCAGTAGAACAAATTTAGAGTCCAGTGGCACCTTTAAGACCAACAAAGGTTTATTCAAGGTATGAGCTTTCAAATATTTGAAAAAGCGTGCCTTGCACTCGAAAACTCATATCCTGAATAAACCTTTGTTGGTCTTAAAGGTGACATTGGACTCTAAATTTGTTCAACAACCCTGTGAAGTAGGTTATGCTGACAGTGTTGTCTGGCTCAGGTTCACTCGCCGAGCTTCCATAGCAGAGTGGGGATTTGAACTTTGGTCCCCCAGATTCCAGGCCAAGACTCTAACCACTACACCATACTGGCTTCACATGTGATCTTGCTCATTCAGATCTGGCAACCAACATTCAGGCCTCTGTAACCTTTGAATAATCACCATTCCAAAGTGTAGACAGGCATGGCTTTGACTACTATTTAGGTTCACGAAAGAATAGCCCATCCTCCCCCAGCAACTTGATGAACCAAGAGATACCAATTACACACAAGCATTCCATCGTTTCTGCCAGCAGCCTCCTGCCAGGCCACTTCATTGCCCTCCTGCCATAGTCCACCTTTCGTTTAGATAAGGCTCTCCAACAACTCTGAATGGAACTACTGCTCTCTCACCAGTGAAGATGGCAGATAATTATTTTGTTAGAACACCATACTTCATCTCTGTTGACTGTACACGGAGAAAGATAAATGGAAAAACAGAATATAGGTGCTATAGCTAAATAAATATTAATTCAGTGTTATTAACTTGCACACCAAACTGTGAAGTCAAAATCACACATAAAGGAGGTTAAAGGATTTCCTTCCCTTAGGCATTCTCAAGAATGTATTTTCACTTTGGACAGGCTCTTAATGGTGAGATTAAATAAGGCAGAAGCATTCACACTGGTAAAAATAAACAGTCATAATTTAGTGACAGGTTATTCACTCCCAAGTATGGTGACAGGAAGGCCTATAAACTGATACTCAAACATTAGTCATAAGAAAACCACAACTGTAAAGAGACACTATTGCTACACAGGAATTCAAGTGAGAAAATTATAAATATCTCAAATTATTTCCCTGAAGGGGAGCGGGGACAACAAGAGGTTCCACATCACATTGTACGATAAAGTCAACTAGAAATCTAGTAAATAATTATCTTATTACAGAACAAGATCTCCGTGTACCAAAACGAGTGATACAAATCTTTTGTAAATACAAGCAGTGGTGAAAGGGTGGAGAGAGAGGATCACATCTGGTGCCAACAAATCAACCAATGTCCTTTCAAAACTGCAGAGTAACAATGAGTCATGTATCTCCCATCACAATAAGCTTTCACAACACACACACACAACACACCCTGAAGTTTTGACTACCTCACGATTTTATGACGTCGTAGGGCTCATACTGAGGAGGAGACCGTCGTTATGAGAAGGAAAGCCTCTCTCAACCCAGGAAGGAGGCGGCTTAAAACATTCACGCCAGAAGCATCCTTCGCTTCCACCCCCACCCCAATGACTGAGAACAACACATCAAAGACACAGAGCAAGTCTTTGCCATATGGCTGCAAGCCAATGACCCGGCGCTGAGAAAGGGAGACAGGCGAGCGAGACGCAAATAAATAAATACAGTGTTTTTTTAAAAAAAGCCCGTTTGAAATCGGAGAGGGGGCAGAGAGGCACCCACACGCAGGGAACCAATGTGCACCACGCTAGGGGCGCACTATTTCCCCTCCAAGGATTCCCTTTCGAGCCCCCTGGGCTGCGCCCCCCCCCGGGGCCACCGCGGCATTATGATGGGAGAGGTGAGCGGGGGGGGGGGCAGTAGCTTCAGATGGGGACTGCCCGAGAGCAACCAGGCAGGACCACTAACAGCTGCAGATAAAGATAAGCTCGGACATCTTCTCTCTCCTCCGCCTTCGGAGATCCAGAGAGAAGCAGCTAAAACGGCCGCCGACAATGCAGCTGCCGCCTGATCGAGCCGATGCGCAAACAAACGCCGGGAACATCACCCCCCTGTCCTGAAATTAAACAGTACCCATCGAGGCAGAGAGACTTGTTAGGGCCTCCCGGCTCGGGCACCTATCCCTGAACCGCCCTAAAAAGCAATAAACCGAAATTCAAATACCTGCCAATCAGCTCCGCGACAGCCTCGACCTCCAGTCTTTTGTTTCTCACAAACCAAAATGGCGGCGGCGAGCGGGGCGGCCCTTCCCCCGCTCTCCGCGGCTTGGCTCCTCCCCATGCATCCCATTGGCTCTGACGGAGCAAGCCGCCGCTGATTGGGTGATAAGGGAGCGAGACTGTGTTGCTAAGGGGAGCCAGGGAGGACCGGGAGGCATCGTGCGACGCGTGATGATGAGGATGAGGAAGGCGGGGGAGTCAGGACGGGGAACAGCGGGAGGGGGAATTGGGCTGAACAGAACACTGAAGATATTTCCTAGTCTTGGTACACATTACATGAAATCCTAAAAAAAAAAAGGGGGGGGGGGTCTTGTAAAGGCTCTTCTGAAAGTGATAGACTGTGCGAGGCCTGCCCCTTATCCCTTACGGGAAAGTATCGGCTCTTTCCAGAACATCAGGGCACCGATCTATAGCCTGTATGTGTGAAATTTTGATTTGGCCACCCTCAGGCTATGGATGCCCTCGTTTTCCTGCGCAAAAGACCGTCCGCAGCAGCAGATTTGACAGCTTCCCTTTAATCTTTAGGCAAGACGGCTTCCATAGGCTCTCTCTTTCCATCTAATAGTAATAACAACCACGAAAATTGTAATAATTAATTCATCAATAGTTAACAATCTATGTATCAGGTTCTCTGAATTCCTATCATTTTTTGAGAGCAACTATCTAGCCCCTTTTGTTCTGAAGATATGAAAGGGAAAGGCATACCTCTGCAACAAAATTTATTATAACAATATTCAATTGCTGATTATTTTTTTTTAAAAAACCCTCCATAGGGGTGGGGTTATTGTTGCAGCTGGGGGACTAGGGCAGGGAAACTGCAGGGAAATCTGCCATATGGAAGCCCTTTTGCTGCTGTGCTGTATCAGCAACCCCAGCAGCAGCAGGGAAACCACACAAGCCTGGAAAACACTGAAGGCCTTCTGGGTTCAATGGCTTACTTCAGGAAATGGCACATAAAAGACTTGCTCAGAATGTCTCTAATGCTAACAGTTCATAGACACCAAAATACACAAAATGTGTCTTAACAACAGAATCAAAGAAGACATGAGGAAATCACTAATCTTTTTACCATCACTTTGAAGCCCTGGATAGCTGATCTAGTGCTAACCTGATTGGGTGTGTAAGTGTACAAAGGTTTTGGAGCCTTGATAAGAAAACAGCTTTTCAACTTTTTGATCCTAATGACAGCCCTCTGATGGGTTTTTGGGGGGGGTGTTTTTTAATATGTGTGTAAGTGTGCGCACCTGGAAGTCATGGCAACCTCTGGTGACTGACTCCTACTGGGGGCCTGGAAGATAGTCAGAGAGGTAGCTGAGTAAAGCCTCCCCTCCCCCCCCCATATTTCAAGGAGGCTTCCCGTCCAAGCACTTGCCAGAGTCGACCCTGCTTAACTTCTCAGATCTGACAATATTGGGTTTGCCTGTGCTATCCAGGTGGGTGATAGCTGTTAATAATTTCCATATGGCAAAGGAAGAACTGAATCAAAGACTAAGGTGGAAATGTAAACAACTTTGAAAAAGAATTAAGATGCATGACAAAGAGGTCTGTTAATGCTACAAAGCTGGTGTCTGGAGAGGCAGCATATAAAATTTTTAAATAATAACAGTCATGTTCAGCACTACCATTGGTCTAAGTGATTTTTGTACTATTGAGTCCTTTTAGGATAATAATGAGCTAAAATGGTTAATTCCTTTGCTTTATCCAAGCATTTGATTGTTTTAAGATCTCCAAATTGAAAGAAATGTTTTTATTTATTTGCATTGATTGCATTTATATATTTTTGTCTTTTTGCATTCCCTGTGTTGCCCTGCATAGTTATATTCTTCTTGTGTGGCTGATCTGTTATTTTACCTGAATCCTCATCCTATTGCAACTAGTGTTTGTACTATGTACTTTGTTCATATGTACAATGAGCATAAGCCAATAATAGAGTTACCATCCTGGAAAGACGAATAGCAGCTGAAAACTAGGATGATGAGTGCTTTGTTTGCCAAGTGACCACTCTTTGGCAATTAATGTAATTGGGCTGTGCCACCCAGCTAATCACATTCATGGAATGACACAATTGCTCAGACCTAAATTACAAGCATTTTGTGCTAATATTAAACATCTTAAATGTCAGCAGGGTGAAACTGGCAAAAGCCGGTGCATTGTTTCCTTACATTTCAGATAATGGATTCAATTGTATATTCAAGAACAGCACTTAGATTTTCCAGAGCATCTTCAAAGAGCAGCATGACTCAACAATGAGATAACATGGCATATTTTAGAATGTATTAAGAGAAATATACAAGTTCCAAAAAGGCAGTGGTATTTCTCTGTTCATTAGTGGTAAAGACAAAGACCATATTTGCAGTTTTGTGTTTGGTTCTGGAAACTGCGCTTCAATAAAGTTATAGACAAACCCAGGGGTCATTTCGTAGAAAAAGAGGTGCAGGAGCTCATTAGCATAACTCGTTAGCATAACTTATTGCATATGCCACACACCCTGACATCACCAGAAGTGTTTCAGAAGGCAACAGCCACCGCTCAGGCTCCACTGGACTGTTTTGGATTGCTAGCTATTGGGGGGGGGGACGTGCAGATCTGTCCTTGCAGAGGAGGGAGAGCTTGTACCTGAATAAAACTTGGTCTTAAAGGTGCCACTGGACTGTTTTGGACCGGGGGGCTGGGGGGAGCTCTGCAACTTATCTGGCTGCTTCTTGCTCTGACTGAGGGCCGCTGGGAGCAGGGGGTGGGGCTTGTTGCATGTGCCCGCCCCCTGGGCTCTTTACTGCTGGAGCTCTGCTCCAGCAGGAAATGACCCCTGGACAAACTGAATATGGTTTTAAGTATTGGTATGGATTGAGTAGGCCAGTTGTCTGGGAAATAGCTGAAGGAGCTAATTATTTTTACTTTGGGTGAGAAAGAATAAAAAAGAGAGAAGAAACAAATAGATTGACAGGGGAAACACGGTGGGGGGAGTAAAGAAAGTTCAGCAGTAAAGCTGAGTTGCTAGGTGAGTTGTTGACTCTCTTGGAACATTATCAAGAAAAGGCTGGACAGGCACCAGTCGGAGATGTTTAAGGCACCCTGTGTAAGGAAAGAGAGAGGTGCTGGATGGTCAATTGCTTCAAGGTCAGGATGCATGGACGGCTTCAAGAGGGAATTAGATAAACATATGGAGCAGAGGTCCATCAGTGGCTATTAGTCACAAGGTAGGAACTCTCAGTCTGGGGCTAGTGATGGTCTGTATTCTTGGTGGTTGGGGGGGCAACAGCGAGAGGGCTTCTAGTGTCCTGGCCCCATTGCTAGACCTCCTGATGGCACCTGGTATTTTTGGCCCTGTGTGACAGAGTGTTGGACTGGATGGGCCATTGACCTGATCCAGTATTGGCTTCTCTTGTGTTCTTATGCTTTTATGGGGGTTAGTTATCAGTAAAATGAACACCCTAATAGACGTGAATGAGCCTTTCATTTCGTCAGCCTTTTAAATGGCCGATGCATCTTTAGTGTTCTGTAAAAATAGTTGTGAGTGTAGTCCTAGAAGAACTATGTGGAATGTTATTGCCAAAATAGTTTTCAGTATGAATGTTTTGATTTGATCCTCCTGACTCCTTGCCCACTGAGGAAATTGTATCCTTCTTTTCAGCATCCTTCTCTTTTGCTACTGTATGACAAAACTTGGAGATGGATCTAAGAGTCCTCACATGAATCTCTGTGTAGATCAGATTATTTTCAGCAAAAAGAACCCTGATATTCACAACCACCATACCCACTCTTCCATCTGTTACCCCAATCATTTGCAGTTTAAAATATTTTAAGTCTTTTGCATAGCATGTTATGAGAAGAATGGATCCTCACACTGGTCACTTATGAGGGTACTAGTTTGCGATGTTGTGCGGTAGCTGTTGGTGGGTATTACATGTTTGGGTTTTTATCACGGCAAACACTTGGCATTAATTTATTGTGGAGGAGTCAGATAGCCCCCTTCAAGACAGTACTTCTGTTGTGGGGGTATTGAATGTTCTGAATACACGTAAGGGTGTAGATACTACCTGTGATATTCATGGTGACTCATGACACAACTTGTACACCAAAACCTTTTAAGATTTCTTTTCATGCTCTTACTTAAGGTAGTCACATATTGGATAGCCCAGGCTAGCCTTATCTCATGAGGTCTCAGAAGCTAAGCAGGGTTGGCCCTCGCTAGTATTTGGATGGGAGACCTCCAGGGAATACCAAGGTTGTGATGAGGAGGCAGGCAATGGCAAACCACCTCTGTTAGTCTCTTGCCTTGAAAACCCTACGGGGGCACCATAAATCAGCTGTGACCGGTCACTTATTGTACCATGCTAGGATGGAAGCGTTCACCTGTCTTTTCTTAAGCAGCTGAACAACAAGGAAGTTACCAGTATTTTGCAATTTTCTGAACACTTTGTGTTACTTTCCTTTTGATTTTAAGTTTAATTTCATGTAATATTGGTTAGAAGCACCAGTTCAGGAATATACATCTAACCTGATTTTTTTTAAAGTGGCAGTCAGCAATATGGGTGCCAGTGAGGATGTCTCCCCCCTCCCCCCCACCATAGTTCTGATGGAATAGATGTCACTGTTTTCTCTAACTGTGGAGCTCTAGACTTTGAAACTGGAACACACCTACCATGCAAAAGGCTAAAATGCAATTAAGACATACTTTCACTGATCATCTGGGCAGGTCGCTCTCTTCAGAAAACTATGAATTATGTAATTGTCCCAAAGTGCTCATTTTGGTAGTATTAAGCAATTAGTGGAAGCCTTTTGAAGCCATTATTGGAAGACGTGAGATTATCTTACACTCCCATATGGCTTAGGATAATTATTGCATTATTATAGTCATATTAGATTTCTCCAGGCCTCACTGCTTTTTTAGTCCTTCTTAATTAGCTAGGTGGAATTCAGTTCCAGCTTACATAGGTCATTCTCGATGCCTTGACCTCCCATGCTTACTGATGATCAGTTTACCTACTGTTATAGCTGAAAACTGTAATAAGAGGATGAGATCAGAACCTATGTGGCAAGGGGAGGTTATGGCTCACTTCTCTGTCCTCATCCCTTGGCTCTCAATGTTATCCCTGCTGCCCTTGGTCCATATGTATCTAATGTTTGCTGTCTGAACAGTTGCTTTTTTTCTCCAAGAATCTTTGGATCTGTCATTAGTTAGCGATTCTAGATGTCATTTGAACACCAGAGTGTAGACAGTACCTCAGTACTTGGGTTTGAGCCCTTTTTCATCACTCTGCCTTGTCAGCAAATGTAATGAGGCATGTTAGATCTGCCAAGAGTTAGAACGGGGATCCAGATTTTGTTTACTCATTGTGCTTTCCCATGAAGAGGTGGTCATATGATTAGAGTGTGATATTGCCATATACATAGCTATGCCTAGTATGTACATATGTGAATGCAGAGTCTTACCTGTCTATCCAAATAGCTCCCCAACTGGCAGACAAAGCACCCTGCTTTCCTCTTACTGCTTTGAAATGTGCAACTCTGCCTTAAATCTTGGACTGTTTCAG
Source organism: Gekko japonicus (assembly GCF_001447785.1). Taxonomy (NCBI): domain Eukaryota; kingdom Metazoa; phylum Chordata; class Lepidosauria; order Squamata; family Gekkonidae; genus Gekko; species Gekko japonicus. The sequence goes on along the minus strand of NW_015177037.1, from coordinate 170,778 downwards.
GTCTCTTCACTCCTTGCAGCCTGCTTGCAGAGTTGTTTTGTACCATGGCTTCAAAGCTGTCCATTTAGATGTATGACTTTCTGAAGGCTCTGGGATAGTAACATTTTCTTATCTTATTTATCCTGATGACAACAAGCTTTCAGTTAAGAAAGGCTGAAAGTCAGTGTTTTGCCTTAAGCTATCCAGGCAGTTGATGGCTGGTAGCCAGGTTTCCTGGAAGTAAACCTTGTAGTTCATTTAGAGACTTCTTTGTTTTTAATAGGTATGTAGAAGGGAGTTTCAGCAGGCACAGTGTCTCCAAAACTGTTTAATATTGGGTGTGCTTGTATAAATCTCCATGCCACAGCTATGAAAAGCTATGGTAGTCACATTTATTGAGATAACGAAAGAGTTAACTGACTAATGGACAGCAGTAGCATTAGACGCTATTAAGAGCAGCCTGCTGCAAAGGGTACTTTAGGCTGTAGGAAAGCACTCTGATGTCTCTTTACAGCCCTTAGAGGGCTTCATGAAATAATAATTTTTAAAAAGCCACTTGAAAAGCAAGAACATTGAAAAGGTTTGATTGCAAAAGTCGTCACAAAGTGAGGTCCCGTCCTACACTTTAAAAGCAAGGTCCCAGTCAGGCTCCCTCTGCATCTACTGAACACTGACAAAAGAACGAAGTTCAAGTGGTGTATGTGCTAGGGGGCTTTGTTCTCTGGATTGTTTCTTCAGTCCTGGGATTCCCCTAAAGCTTACAGGATAAGTGGGTGGGTGGGCAGCTGCCGTTTTTTGGTGTATGTGCTAGGGGGCTTTGTTCTCTGTATTGTTTCTTCAGTCCTGGGATTCCCCTCAAGCTTACAGGATAAGTGGGGTGGGTGGGCAGCTGCCGTTTTTCAGTGAGCTGGGAAATGAGGATAACAGGTGATATCTTTGTGCTTTTCCTGCCTAGGGTTCTAATTAATGGATGATCGTTACCTTTTTCTAAGCTCATTTTAATTGGCCCGATCATAGCCAGTGAAACCCTAATCTGTAATGTGCACTTTTAGAAGTATTTGTTTTGTAAATGGCCCTCCAGAAAAGCCTGAAGGCCTGAAATGTACACTCCTTATGATATCAGTTACACTAAGATTAGCTGCCTCAGCAAACAGATAACGAGCTATGGAATTTTGTATATCTGAAGCATCAGTTCTAACTCAGTCCAGGTTGGTATCAGTGGAAAGTAACTTTCCTCTATGCTCCAGTACTCCCCATTTCTAAAATGAGAATAACAGTATTTCTTTTGTTCATCTTTTCTGTTTTCTTTAAAGAAAGGACAATCTGCTTTGGTGTATAACTTTTTTTTTCCTGGAGGAACCCCTAAGTGTAATCTTGCTCCAAATTAAAGAATACTTTATTTAAGACTATTTTTGTGTGCCAGCTGTGCTGGTATGAATGTACCAAAATCCTGTACACATTCTTCTGTTACTGTACTGTAGATCAGATGTCAGCGGGAGAAGTCAGAGTAAGTGGCATGAAGAATGCGGTGTCAGCAGCTTTCTAGTGCTATATCCATATTCTCTTCTTCTGTGGCTTTAATATTTTACCAAAATGGTTTAAGACTGAATGTTGTGGGAAAGACACTGGAAAAGATATTGTCAGACTCCTTTGAAATATAGATTTTTGTTGTTGTTCGGTCGCACAGTCGAGTCCGACTCTTCGCAACCCCATGGACCAGATCCCACCAGGCCCTCCTGTCTTCCGCCGTCCTCTGAAGTTGGCTCAATTTCGTGTTCGTTGCATCTCTGACATAGTCTAACCATCTCATCCTTTGCCGTCCCCGTCTTCTTTGACCTTCAGTCTTTCCCAGCATCAGGGTCTTCTCCAGTGAGTGCTCCCTTCTCATTTGGTGGCCAAAGTATTTGAGCTTCAGTTTCATTATCTGGCCTTCCAGGGAACAGTCAGGGTTGATTTCTTTTAGGATTGACTGATTTGATCTTCTTGCAGTCCAAGGGACTCTCAAGAGTCTTCTCCAGCACCATAGTTCAAAAGAATCTATTCTTCGGCGCTCGGCCTTCCTTATAGTCCAACTCTCGCAGCCATACATGACTACTGGGAATACCATTGCTTTGACCATGCGGACTTTTGTTGGCAGGGTGATGTCTCTACTTTTTATCATGCTGTTTAGGTTCACCATCGCTTTCCTCCCAAGGAGCAGGCGTCTTTTAATTTCATGGCTGCTGTCACAGTCCGCGGTGATCTGGGATCCCAGATAAGCAATTCTAAATCACCATTATTACTCTAAATATTGGTACAGTTTAGTTTGATTCTAAAATTTAATCTTGCATCGATTAACCTGATGGGTTCTTGCAGCAGATTACAAAGTACAGTTTAAATGCACACATAACCTAAACATACTAAAACATCAATCATTTATACTACATTGGGCATCCTCAGGTTGTGGAAGGGTTCTTGCAGTTTGTAAGGATGCTGAGAACTTCTCCACAAACAATGTTTTTGATAGCTGCAGTCACTCGAGAGCTCCTCATCTCGCTGCTGACCGACAGTGTGTTGAGCAGCTTTGCAGCTGCACAGTAACTATGATAGTGGAGTTTAATTTCTTTCTGCCTTGTTGCTGTTTTTTCTCCTGTGCAGTAGGTATAATCGATTCTACCCCAGGGTTAGGTAATTAAATGGAGAGAATTACAACTCCCCAAAAGGCAGATAAAAAACATGCAGGCACAAAATACTATTGACTTAGATTAAAAACAAATGGTAAGACTTAAAAATATATATATAATTAGCTGGCTGACTGGTTTGTTTACTCTTTAACTGTGGAGTATCACACAGCAATGACAGGTCTGTGGAGAGGGGGAGTGTGCAAGACAGTGTATTCATGACAATGCCTCTCACTGCAATGTACTGTAATGTTTGGTTACATGAGAAGTAACCTATTAAAGTGGGTCCAGCCACAGATGAGGCTCATGAACAACCAAATGGCCTGATGAAAAAGTGCCTCGCTACTCATGACCAGTGATCAGAATATAAGCAGAACTGGCTGGTAATTGAACATTCCTAGTGATGTGTATACATGAGGCAAAACAGGACAAGCCAGCTTATTACCTTTGATGTTGTACATATGGATTATACTCTGTCACCTGACATGATATCCATGCAGGAAATTTGTCTTGTGGAATGTAATCACTTTCTAACATAACATTTTGGCTTTCAGATTTCTCTCCAGACTAAGCTGATTGTAGCCAAGAATGGAATGGACTATAGAGAAGATGCTGTCTCCTTAAGGCAGAATTCAAAATCACAGTGGCAGGTGGCCAAGTGATCCAAGGATTGCTGCTACCTCTACTGTGCCTTGCTCTAGTAAACCCCCTTCTTGTATAACTTGTCAACCCACAATTATTTTTTAAAAGTATGAAATGAATTACAGTCAACACAACTGGAACCAAATGTAATCATTCTCACACAGTATGAAAGTCATTTTGTTACCATTTTTTGGGAGTGGGACCCACTTCTGAACTTCCGGTACTTTTCAGGATCCACTTCTAGACTTATTGTAGCTTTCAGGATCTACTTGCAAAGTAACTCAAGAATACCTATCCCTTTTCCATCATAAAATACAGGAATCACATATCAGTTAAAAGTAAACAAATTCATATTTTTCATGTTTAGCATTTATAAATACAGCTATGCTCTTAATCGTGCATTTCAGTGGTTAGAGTAGGACAGGCTGTGGGAATGAAGAATGCAGGTGTTCGTTTTGACAAATTGTTACCTGTGCTTGCTGACATTAGGTAAGTCAGCATATTGATCCATCTCCTTGGTGTCTGCCAAACTGAGCTTTTACTCACAAAAGCTTATACTCTGGAAAGTTTATTGATCTTTAGGGCACTACTAAATTTTTGTTCTACTACTGCAGACTAACATGGCTACCCACCTGAAATTGATCTATCCCTTATTATTGTTCCTATATTAAGAAACAACTGATCTATCTTGAAAGGGGATGATATTAAGAGTCACTTCAGCATCACTCTAAGACTCTGGTGCACATATACATATTTTAAGAGACACAACATTTCGCTATGGGAAAGGGCTGCAGACTATATCTATTAAGAGTTTTGATAGGCCTGAGAAAGTATGTATATTAACTTGGCAAGTGTCATTTTATATACATGTCATTTTCTGCCATTTTAAAGAACCAGATCATATCAGAGGCAAAAGGAAACATTCTTCTAATATGCTCTGCTTCATGTCAGCTTCACCTGAAGTCGCTGCAAAATGCCAGCCGCATGCTCTCAGCAAATGCCCTGTCTACACGCCTGGAAATCCTGCCAGTCATTAACCAATGGCCCCCTTACACATGTTTGGACTGTGCTGGGAATGGCTTGCACAGTGTAATAGATACCACTTCCTAATTTAGGAGAACTGGGGAAGCACTGACTCACTCCGTGCAGACCAGGGGAAGGTTGTTAGTCTGGGAATGTTTAGAATTCCTCACCAGTTGCTATCATCCTGTTACAGTTGCTTATATAATCCGGCATTGCTTTCCCAGACTGTTTTCATTTGAATGGGCTTGAATTTTAATACGCCGTGTCTCCCCTCTGCCATTCCCTCTTTAAAGCAAGAAAAGCTGTAGAGCACTGCAAACAAATCTAGGGACCTTTGGATATACACACTTAGTGGACCAAAGCTTCATGTACATTAACTTCAGGTTAAAAGGATCTCGGGTAACAGGGCTGGCTAAGACCTCTACGTGAGACCTTGGGAGCAGCTACTAGCCTGTATAGGAACAACAGTATAAGGTGGTATAAACATTGTACTTATATAAGAATAAAGCAACCAACCATATGTTAACTATTTGTTGGGTTGCCAACCTCTAGGTGGTCACTGAGCTCCCGCTATTACAACTGATCTCCAGGTGGCAGAGATCAGTTCACCTAGAGAAAATGGCCACTTTTGAAGGTGGACGCTATGGCACTATTAACCAGTGAAGTCCCTCCCCTCCCCAAACCCCACCCTCCTCAGGCTCCACCCCCAAAATCTCCAGGTCTTTCCCAACCCAGAGCTGGCAACTCTAATTATTTGGTTCTTGGCAAACCTGGCCACACCTGGCTGTTTCTAAGATCGCAACCTAATTCTAGTTTACCATTTTATTACTATTGCTCTTGTGGCAATGTAGCTTTGCTATTTGTCAGAGAAAGCACATGTGCCCAGGAAGTGAGAGGAAGAAGAGAAATGGTAGCGATGGGGTCCAGAGAAGACAGGAGAGAGTAACTTCACAGGAGACTGTGAATGAAGGTAGTTAGAATGAAGGAGGTAGAAACAGTGGGTTGATGTCTAGGATCCTGAGCAGGGAAATGGGATTGGGGTTACGAGAGAGGGGTTTGTGGGATAGGATTATAGAAAGGAGGGGAGGCAGTGGAGATCACATATAGGACAATGTTGTGTATAGGTACTTCCATACCTAAGTACAATTTGTGGGTTTCTAGTCTGTGTGGAATTAGGCCACAATTATATTGCTTTATTATGTTTAGTTGTATGTGCTTAAAATTATGCTTTACTTGTGTAAGTCTTTCTTTTGTTTGATATTTTTTGTTTAGGTTATTTGACTTTGGGTTATTTGAATTCTTACCATCCTTGCCTAAATCTAGATTAGATTACTGCAATGTACTCTATATGGGGCTGCCCTTGAAAAGTGTTTGGAAACTTCAACTGGTGCAGAATGCTGCAGCCAGGATGTTGACCAGAGTGGGTCATAGGGACCATATAACTTCAGTCTTGACCCATGTACACTGGCTCACAATCTATCACTGGGCATAATTCAAGGTGCTGATGTTGACCTTTAAAGCCCTGTATGGCTTAGAACTAGGGTTGCCAAATCGTTCTTACCTCGAGGCGGGGGGCTCCCGTTCGGCATCTTGAGCATGCGCGCGCGCCGCATGCACATCACCCCGATGTGACGTGATGACGCCGGGCATGCTGGGGGCGGGGCCACAGCCATTTGAGGGGGAATCATAGAGTTTTCCCCTCAAATGGCTGTGGCCCCGCCCCCAGCATGCCCGGCGTCATCACGTCACATCTGGGTGACGTGCACGCCGGGGTGGGGTTTCCCCTGGGGCCCGATTCCGCGGCGGCGGAAATCGGGCCTCCAAAGCGGGGGGGAATCTGCCCCCCGGGGGGAATTGGCAGCCCTACTTAGAACCAGCATACTTGAAGTACCGCCTACTCCCTTACAAACCTACCCAACCTCTATGGTCAACTTCTGAGGCCTAGCTTTGGATGCCCAGCCTTCTCAGATTAGGTGGGTGGCAACCTGGGAGAGGTTCTTCTCAGCTGTGGCACCAAAACTCTGGAAACCCCTCCCCAGGGAGACTCAGCTGTCCCCTTCTGTTGCTATCTTCTGCCAACTGTTGATGACTTTTTTGTGTGTGCTTCATTTGGTGTTCCCTCAGTGATCCCTCCTTCCTGCCCTGCGTTTTAACTGTCATTTGTATGTATGTGTATTTTATTGTACTATATTGTTCGAATTACATGTTTTTGTTTGGCTTTTTTATTTTTATTTCTATTACGTTTGATTTTAACCTGTTAGTTACCTTGGTGACCCTGATGAGGGCAGAAAGGCAGGGCATAAATAATTTTGTAAATACATGTAATGGGAACATGATGGTTCATATAATACAGAGAAGGGGGTAGGCAGCAGATTGAGAACCAGCTGTATGGAGCAAGAAATACGTGCATTGCATCATCTGTCTGGGGATTCCCAGGAGCCACTAGCCACCTTCTTCTAAAGAATACTTGGGTGAGTTGAAGTCAGGACTCACTGTGAATCTGGTGGGGCCTGTCTTAACAAGTCACCCCACAGCAGCTCTGGGAGAAGCATAAGCTCCCCTGAGAGGCTTGGTACATGACAGAAAACATGAATATAAAAGCATGACAGCAGTTATCTTTAAGGTGCTGCTGGGCTCCTCTTTTAGTCACCAGAAAAGAAAAATGCTCAAATCTTAAAGGCAGAAGCAGGCCAACAGAAGTAGGCCCTCAACAGTGTACAAAATTCAGATAGGATAAAGTTTTTAATTGGGTCTTGCAGCTTGCAATAGGAAACTTGCACATGTCGCCTTTGTCCCTATTATAAGGTCCGTTTGGCAGTTTCGTAGAAAGAGTTTTAGAAATATCCCTGGAGAGTTCTTTTCTCTCTCTGTCAGCAGGCATCCTAAATATGGATCGTTTGTGGCAATCATTGTTGTTGTTGTTTTGTCATGATCGTAATTACAAACTCAGCAAGTTCATTGCCATGCATCCAAGGGTAAATTGGAGGTCTAAACAGAAGGTAAGGGAAGTCCATGTGAGAAACTGGGCCATGTCAACAAGGTCTGGGCAAGGCAGCTGGTGCCCACACACACACACACACACACACATTCCCGCACGTGGCCCCAGCAGATGGAGAAGAGCTCACACTGTGTTTTTCCTTCGTCACAGTGACTGGAGAGGCTTAACTTATTCATGTTTATAAAGCACACGGTGTTCTTCAAGGGAAGGTGCTTAAAGGATTATTATTATTCTTGATCTCCTCTGTCCTCTGTCTTGTTGAAGGATAATATCCCAGCATTCTAGAGAGAGTCTCATTTGGCAATCCCCAGCACAGACGGCAATTTTAAACAGCAGCCAAATGATACGATGCCAGTCATGTCCATCGGTTTGTCCTGAACTGTGATACAATTCTGACTCTTTGGCTGCATTCAGATGTACTAACAGAGGTTTGTTTGTCATACGTATATGCTCCCTCCCTTCTCCCATGATGTACAGAGCACAATTGAAGGCATTCTGGTTTCAGAAACCTTCAGTCAAACTCTTAAGTTGCCATGGCATCTGAATGCAGGTTCCTGGACACACGGAAGCCGGTTTCTTCACCACAAACTAGGACTTGAAAATGGAATTAAGCCACGGGAGGAGAGAGGGAGCATATAAGCAGGGCAGCCTCTATACTGCAAAAGCAATATAATTGAAGTGATGCTCACAGGTTCCTACTGTATCTAACATCCAGATGTTTTCAATATAAATAAGGTGAAACAATGAGCACTGCATGGTAAAATGAAAAGGTGTGTAAACTTACTCTTGCTGTAGAACTGCAGCCTCACTTGCCTATGCATTTATGCATTTGCCAAGTTTTGTGTGACTTCTTCAGTAATGCCAGGGGTGACAAGAGCTCATCAATAACCACTTGTTTGTTATGGTAGCTGTGGAGAAATGTTCTCCACCTGAAAAATCATATCAGCATTCCAGAAGTTGGGGCTGCACTCTGCATATGAACTGGAGCCTGATTACAAGTTTATAGCTAGCAAAAAGGAAAGGTGCTGGGAGATGAGTCTTAAACCCGAGGCACAGAGCAAGCACTTCAGACCTTAGTTATACAGCTGGACCTGGTACAAGTGAGATAACAGGTTTACCATCTAATACTTTGCTAGAATGTCATACCTAAAGAACAGAAACTGGGAAGGCCAAATGGCTGGGTTGTGTTTTCTTCCCTTCGAGGGCAGGGAGATCAGGACTTACCTCAGAAGGGGATGGACTCCCCATGGGAGATGAGAAATTCTCAGGACGGGATGGAAAAGAAGCTCTCTTGCCCTTATCTCTTGGGCTCTTCTGCACACAAACTATAAAAGGCCGAGTCTTTACCTAAAGACTGCATCTTCTTGACCACATGTTAGTGAACAATGAAAGAAGTCCAGCTGCTGAGAAATAAGGTAATGATAGACGTTTACATGCTGCAGGTTCAAGAATTACTAGCTTGTCCAAGCAACAAAAGTTTTAGGATAAGTATACAGTTTAGGTTTTAGAAGAGGGTGTGTTTTTAGCATCTATTTTTATCTTTGGTCAGCCTGATGCTTTACAGGTATGGATGCCAGCCTCTAGGCGGGACCTGGGGATTTCCCAGAATTACACCTCATCTACAAACTACAGAGATCAGTTTCCCCAGAGAAAATGGATGCTTAGGTGCTATGACATTGTCCCCTACTGAGGTCTCTGTCCTGCCCAGGCTCCACCCCAAATTTCCCAACCTGGAGCTGTCAACCCTACCCACCACCCCCTGCCAGTGGCCAGGGAGGATCTCGCAATGCTCTGTTTTGTTTGCTTGTTTGTTTAATAAACTCAGTGCTATTTTTGGGCAGGAACGCACAGGAACAGAGTTCCGTCTGGCTCCCAAGTTGGCCACACCCAGCAGGAACTCATTAGCATAATAGGCAGCCACACCCAGCAGAAACTCATTAGGATTGGCTACATTAGGGGTGTGTGGCCTAACATGCAAAGGAGTTTCTGCTACAAAAAAAGGTCCTGGGTTTTGACAACAAACAAGGTAAACAGAATAAGAAGCAAAAGGTGGGTGTGGCTGGATGATCACACTTCTGGTAAGATGGGGGTGTGGCCTAATGTGCTAATGAGCTGTACAGTCAGGGGTGTGGCCTAATATGCTAATGAGTTTTACTGCTGGGTGTGGCCTATTATGCTAATGAGTTCCTGCTGGACTTTTTCTACAAAAAAAGCCCTGAATAAACTTATACCTTGAATGCGACTCAGGACACCACTCCAACTCCGTCTCACTTTCCAAAGAGCAATAAAGAGGAGGGGCCGCAGGTGAGCTCTCCTTCCCTAAAGACCACAAGTGTGGAAGTGTGACACACCACTCCCGTATAGCAGCAGATGTGGCGACTAGGCAGAGCCTTTAAATGGCAATGCAGATACAGAGTGGTACATGTTCAAATCTGTCTAGTGGGAGATACTCCGTCAGATTTGTTGGTGGCAACAATTACTACTCAGAGAGAAGCTGGTACCCCTCCCCTAAGATAAGGGAAAGGAGTGGCATTGCCCAGTGGAGACCTGGAATGTCGGCTGCAGGGCTTTTTTGAGATCCTGGGAGCCGAGAGAACAGGGATTATGAGTCTGTTTCTTCACAGTAACCATGGATGATGATGGTGTAACGGGCATTTAGTTGAATCAATAATAGCATAATGGACTGTGGGGAAATGATTTCTGAGCAAGGCAGCGAAAGCACTAGGTGACAGAAAAGTCTGGCCCTCACCATTAGTCAGCTCTACTGCTTTTCAAAAAGTCTGTTTACTTGGCTGTTCCATGTCAACAGACTGCAGCTTTAGCTACTTATGCCACTGCTTTGATGCTGGCTACCTGCACAGATCTTCAGATAAAAGAAAAAGATTAGAGAGGACAAAGGGTAACTTTCTCTTTCTCTGAAATTGCACTTCAGACACACTGAGGCATCAGTGTGAGAAAGATTGGCCAGAATTCAATAAACCGTTGGAGTAAGACTCAATGAAGAAAAAACAAAACACAACCCTTCTTTTTATCTATGGAAAGGGAGGAGCCAGCCAAGCTACATTTTTTTTGGTGGGAGATCCATGACTGGTTCTTACAGTGTTTTTAGTTTGACATCAAGGCACAAACACAGACGCTCTGAACTTGTTTGAAGCAATGGCACTGGGGAGGATGTGTTTAACCTTTGTCCCTCTGGACCATTTTCCTGATCTCCTCACAGCTGATGTTATCCTGCATTTTTCCTTCCCTTTGTTGTTAGTAATGCTTTCTAAGGCCCATTTAACTTCACATTCCAGGATGTCTGGCTCGAGGTCAGTGATTATACCATCGTTGTTGTCAAGGACATCGACCTTGTAGCTTAGAGCAATTTTTGAGATATGTAGCAAATGCCAGAAATTAAGGGGAGTAGTAAAGAGAAATTAATTTGTGCCTAGCACACACTATTAAGCATCCAGATCCTTTTCCCTTGTGTTATTTTACCCCTTTCTCTTTGGCCCTCTCCAGGAATTACAACTGATCTCCAGATTCCAAAGAGCAGCTCCCCTGGAGAAAATGGCTGCTTTGGAGGGTGGACTCTATGGGCATTGTACCCCAATTAGGTCCCTCCCCTTCCCAAACCTCACCGTCCCCAGGATCCACCCCTCCAATTCTCCAGGAATTTCCCTACTCTGATTCGGCAACCCCGACCTCTACCATCCTGTACCAATCTGCCAAACAGTGCAAGCTTCCCCCTTCCACGTTATGCAAGTTATAAAAATGGGAAGCAAGTTATTATAGGTTTCCTAAAGACATTTTTTTGTGGGAGGAGGTGCACAAAATGCCCCTATACCAAATTATCAATTAAGTGAGGGATATGAATGAAGTGCAATGACATATGGACACCTGCCTCTGTTGACATAGCATTTTGCTTCTTTATGACAATGCTCTGGGAAGCCTGAGAACTAAAGCCTGAGAACAAACACAGTTTCTAAAGCCCCCCCCCCTTGAGGAAACTTTAAACCGGGGGTGGGGGGGATGCAAGCCACAGTCTGCCTAAAGACTGACAAGGGGGAAGCCTATCATTTAAGACAAGCAGGAGGTGAAGTGTAGCATCCCCCAACCAAGACAATCAGCTTTATTCAAATTTGGGGCTGATTACTCCACACTGTCATTTTTGTCACTTGTTTGTTCCTATTGCTTCAGGGTCCCCCCCTGAAATCTGAGGGCATCGGAATAAATGTTTTGAATAAATGCAGGGAAGGAAGGAAGTTGTCTGTGCCTTCCACGTTGTGCAAGTTATAAAAATGGGAAGCAAGTTATTATAGGTTTCCTAAAGACATTTTTTGTGGGAGGAGGTGCACAAAATGCCCCTATACCAAATTATCAATTAAGTGAGGGATATGAATGAAGTGCAATGACATATGGATACCTGCCTCTGTTGACAAAGCGTTTTGCTTCTTTATGACAATGCTCTGGGAAGCCTGAGAACTAAAGCCTGAGAACAAACACAGTTTCTAAAGCCCCCCCCCCCAGCCCCATTTGTCTGACAACCAGGCCATCTTGATACAATGTAACCAAAGCGGGTCGTCCAGTAAATTTATTAGTGGAATCTCAGATGGAAATCTGAGGGCACCGAAATAAATGTTTTGAATAAATGCAGGGAAGGAAGGAAGGAAGTTGTCTGTGTCCTATTACTGCATGTTTATTTGATACCTGTGAAAGTCTGGTCCTTTTGGGCTGAGCTGTTTTCAAACTGGATTTCCTGTTGTCTAATCGCTCTGTTGCGCACCCAAGCCGTCAGGCAGGTCTGACTGGTCTTTTGTTTTTCAGCCACCATTTTTTTACTAGTTAGTGAAGTGTGGATAAAAATGCCCTTCTACTTCAGCTTTTTCTTTTGCTTTGGGGAAGGGGTAAATTGAAAAGTTTAGAGAGGGAGACGACATGCCCCAGCAGGCTGATCAGCGCTTGTGTGTATGCCCAGAGGACAAACTTTTTTTAAAAAATGGCTGACAGCCCCATGAACAAGATATCCCAGGAGGCATATCAGTTAGGGTTGCCAAGTCCAAATTCACTTACCCCGGGGGAGTCCCGCGCCATCCCGGAAGTCCGTGTGCACACGCAAAGCATGTGCACCACTACAATGACGCCACCCAGAAGTGACGTCATCGTGTTGGCACGTTGGGGGCGGGGCCACTAGGATTTGAGGGGAAAACATAGAGTTTTCCCTCAAATCATAGAACATCCCGCCCCCAACGTGGCCAGCGTGATGATGTCACCTCGTGTGCCGGAAGGGGGTGGAGTCCCCCCCAGGGTTTGATTTGCTGGCATCGGGTAATGGGCCTCTCGGGCGGGGGTTTACCCGCCCCTCGGGGAGACTTGGCAAGCCTAATATCAGTGCTTGTGGGCATGCTCAAGGGAGAAACTATTTTTAAAAATGGCCGATGGCAACACTCCTTGGCTGCCGGGTCTGATATGCATCTGATTGATCAAGAACGGGGTAAACGTGCTTTGAAGAGTGCTAAAAGGGATGAGTCTCATCAGTATTCTCTGTTACAAAATAATCAATTGGAAGTGGGGCAACAGTGGATTAAAATACACATCTGACCGCAGCCCGAGAGAACCTTGTCCTGTCCAGCACTTTGCCCCAGCTGGGCTGAGCACTTTTGTTTAACCCAGTTAGAACAGGGCCTCCTAAACTGAGGAGGTATCCACTGGAATCCTCCATTAACACTAATGGCAAGTTTGCTATTGACTTAAGTGGGAATGCAACAGCCCTCCTTTTCTTGGCTTGGTTTCACAGAATACAGAGGCAGGTCCAGGGAGTTGCCCGATTATGGTATGAATCAGTTGCTGTGCCAAGTCTAGATGGAAAATCATCTAGATAATTGCCATGGAACATGCTGTGAGAATCTCACACTCAGGGCTATCTCTTCTTGGTGAGTCACTAAAAAGAGGCATCCAGGAATTCTTGCACAACTGAACGTCCTGTGCAAACATGGATCTCCTTCTCCAAATAAAACCTCTGGCTATGCATCATCACTTAGGGAGAAATACTACAGTTCAACAGAGTACTTAATAGCAGATATGACAGTTTGTGGAATGACAGAATAGTAGGAGCCTTCCTGACCTCCTGAGGTAGGCCATTCCATGAGGTGGTGCCACAAAAGAGATTGTATGTGTACAGGTAGCTGTTGATCTTACACATTTGCATTTGAAAATGAATTTTTAGGAGCTTCAGATAAATTGGAGTTCTACAGATGAAAATCTGTTTGGGAGTCCTCTGGAAACTAGTGGAGCCACTGAAGAAAGATGAAAAAAGACCTTGTTCTTTTACTATGAACATGCCAACTGCCACCCCAGGGTCTGTCAGATTACTATCTCTCCTGATCTGTGCGCACAGCCAGCAAGCAACTGAGCAGACACAATACCACAGAGAAGCACGTGGGGGGGGGGGATTCTGTTTGGCCGAGGGAAACCCAACCTTCTCAGCAGGGGTAAGTCACTGCTCTCCAACTTTCTCAAGGGCTTTGGGTGGCCTTTCAAATGGTAATGCTGGCACTCTGGCAAAGCTCACAGGTAGGAATCCAGTCATTCTCTTACACACGTCAAACTTTATTCTGCTATAAGACATCTCTATAGAATATGCCGGCTACAGAAGGTATAGTATAGAATGCAGATACGAATAAAGAAAATGAAAACAGAGAACAATTTCCAACCTAACTTGAAACCTGGCATCTACCCCACCTAATGGAAGAAGAAGAGGAGATTGGATTTATACCCCACCCTTTACTACCAAAAGGAGTCTCAGAGCAGTTTTCCTTCCTCTCCCCACAACAGGCACCCTGTGAGGTAGGTGGGGCTGAGACAGCTCTGAGAGAACAGCTCTGAAAGAACTTGTAACTGACCCCAGGTCACACCAGCAGCTGCATGTGGACTTTGGCAGGTGGACTCTGTGGCACCATACACCACTGAGGTCTGTGTCCTCCCCAGACTCCACCCCGAAATCTCCCGGAGTTTCCCAACCTGCGTCTGGCTACACTACTCCCCTATCTCATACTGGTGGCCAGGGGGGACCTGGAAACCCTAACAGCAACAGAGGTGAGTAGTAGTGATTTCCTTTCATATTGGTGTAGTCTGAGACCAAACAAGCTGCCACCTGAGGCAGACAGCAGTGCCCTCTGCTAAAGTTAGGGCCTGCCCTCTGAAGCTGCCTCGGGCCCTTAAACGGTCTGGGACCCACATATCTTCAGGACCACCTTTCCTGGTAAACCCCCAGAAGAACATTGTGCTATGCAGAGAATAACTTACTGGTGATCCCCAGCCCAAAAGACATCTAGCTGTCCTCAACCACAGCCAGGGCCTTTTTAGCCCTAGCTCCAACCTGGTGGAACTCTCTGCCAAATGACATCCGTGCCCTGCAGGACCTAATGAAGTTCCGCAGGGCCTGTAAGGCAGAGATGTTCTGCCAGGCTTTTAGTTGAGGGCAGCAATGGTTTCCATCTTGCCTGGCACCTCTATTCCCCCACCCACCCCCGCCACGAGGCAATGGCACACTTCGTAATTTTTAGTCATCTAGAAATGTTTAACTGTTGTATTTTCTTACTCTTTAACATTGTGTATTAATTTATGAATGTGTTTTTATTGTTGTACACTGCCCCAAGCCTTGTTTGTACTGGGAAGGGCAGTCTAGAAGTTTCATATATAAACAAACAGTCTGTTCCTTCCAGCACTGTCCAGTGATACCACTTGCCTCAGTCAATGCTGTCTGTACGGTGCCAGGAATTATCTCTTAGAAATGTCTGCTTTCAGATTTGACCTGTATCAAATACCTTGCTTTTCCTTCATACTCGAACCTGTGCCTTTTTTCTTCCTTAGAAAAGGTGCCTCTTTTTTTTAAAAAAAAAGAGTTATATGGACGTGTTCTTAGGATACTTGTCATTATGTTCTGTTATTAAAGCACTGACAATTATTTTCTCTCATAGCAGAGTTGTTCCAAATTCTTTCCAGTACTCAACAAATGTACTGTAGCGCAGATTGCAGTGACCATTAACAGTCAGGGGAAAGGTGTGGGAGGGGGGAGAGAAAGAGAGAGAGAGAGAGAGATGGAGCTTTCAGGATGGGCAAGGACTTGTCAAAAGAACAAATGGAAACTGCACATTAGCAGATCTGGAAACCAAAAGGCCTGCAGGGGTGTGGGGAAATTCCTCACTCAGATTGCTGTAATGGCTGCTTGCTTCTTTCTGACCCAGTAAATGGTAAGCAGAGAGCTGTTATTTAGCCACTGTGCAATTAAAAATGTTTATACCACCTAGACTGTTTCATTAAAATCTCTCCCCCCCCCCATTTATTTTAAATCCCTTTAAACAGCAGTAAACAAACACCGAACAACAACAATCATCGTCCCAATAGCTTTTTAATCAAGGGAAGGAGAAAAATATGAGGAAAGTACCAAAAAGGGGATGGGTGGGTGTTGTCTAACATTATTCACTATTCATAAACATTAAATAAATACGCATTTAGATGGCTTTTTGAAGAGGGCAATTTACACTTTCAAAAATGGAGCAAAAGGTGACCATTATTGAAAATTTATTGTCTTGTAGGTGGGCAGATATCCCTACTAAGCATTCTGTCCCACACACTAGCCAACCAGCTCCAAACTGAAGAGCAGGGCCCAAGCACGGGCAGAGGGGCAATGGTGATGGGATATTCGATTAGCAGAATGCTCAAGGCACATGGCACAGTGGAATTACCTGGTGTGAATGAAGTTACACATGGACTGGAGTCTTTTTTATTTTAGTGAACTACTATGAATCCTTTATTGTAAGGAACTCCGTGCTAGACAGGATAGCAGTGGCAGGATTCTAATCTAGTCTAGCTATCTAGGACGGATGGAGATGCAGGAAGCATGTCCTGCTCTCATGGTAGCAAGATGGAGAGAGAGAAAGTGAAGGTGGTAGCCAGAAGGAAAGAAGATTCCCTAAGAGCAGCAACTTACACATCAAAAGGATGGTATCAGAACAGTAGAAAGGATCGGCTGGTCCGCGTTGCGCCTGCATTTATTTTTGAAAATTGGGGGGCGCCAGAAGGGATCCTGGCCTAGGGTGCAGAATAAGCTGGGGTCGGCCCTGGAAAGGAAGGGATGCACCCAGGGGCGGATTAAGGCTCACTGGTGCCCTAAGCATTGACCAATCCTGGTGCCCCCCTCCTTTCCACATTGACCCAGTCCATTTTACTTGTTGACCTGTCTGACCAGATATACAATGCAGGTTGCAGCAATACAAAAATGTATTCATATGATAATACAATATACTGTAAAAACTAAGCCAACCTTGGGCTACATAAAGTTCTACAAAATGCAATACAACATCTATTGTAATATTTCACAAGTTAAATGTATCAAAGTTCCAATATTCATGACCTGAAAGGCATTTTTCTACATTTCATTTTCGCGAAATCACTGATAACATCCTCAAAATTAATACCTCTCAGAATGTCTGCTTCAATTGTTAATATACACAGTGAGTTGAGTCTTTCTTGAAGCATAACTGATCTATTTGGGTTTTTTAAACGTTTCAGTTGTGAGAAAGACTTTTCTGTTGTGCAGTTGGTGACCATTAATGTTAAAAATATTCTTAAGGCAATTTCAACATTTGGAAAGGCACTCTCTAGTTTGTCTTCTATAATTATGTTGTAAAGTTCCATGTGAGTGAAAGATGTTTTCTTGGTTGTTTTAAACTTATGAAGAACATATGAATGGAACTGCTGAAGCTCTGTAGACAAAGTGTTGTTCATGTCATCTGGATAAGCATCAATGAGTGTCTGACAAGTCTTTGAGTACCTTTCACTTTCTGATAATTGGGAATTAGCACCTTGTTGGGTGGCATTAGGAACATCTGTCAGACAAGAGAATCTGTCTGCTATTTCAGTGTACACCTTTTGTCTCCTCATTTCCGTTTCTAACTTTTCAACAATTACATAAAAAGTAGAGATACAGAATTTGTCTCTGGCACTGAGAATGACCTCTGGTGTATTTCCATTGTTGGGCATTCTCTTTCTTATACACTTACGCGTTTGAGTTGCTTTGTATTCTGCATCAGGGAGCATGTCCTTTGCAAGTGATTCAAATCTCTCAAACTCATCTCTTGATGTGTGCAACTGGTCTGCCAGTGATGAATACAAATCTGCACATGTTTGCAAGATCACATATTCACTTTGAAGTTGACTTGTTCGATGAAACTTTCATTCCAAAAATTCAGCATGAACTCAAATTCCAGTTCTTGCATCTTGTTTGCAATATTCTTTGCCTCCTTTCTAGTGTCACCTTTTTGAAACTGGTCATCTGATAAATCTTCCAAAGCTTCCAGAATCTTGAAGAGAGAGTTGATAACTGCTGCAGTTGCCACAGCATGTGCTTCCCATCTGGTGTCTGAAAGTGATTTCAACACTTTTTCATTTCCAATGCAATCTTTGAGAATTC
>NW_015177037.1:151039-152686 GCF_001447785.1 Gekko japonicus | reverse complement strand
ACAACCCTGGGGCCTTAGCTTTGTTCATTTCATCCTTGGTCAGTTCTCTAAACTCCTTGGACAGTTCAAAAGCATTTACACATCTTGTCGTGGAAGTAGGTCCAGGTTGTGGCACTTCATCATGTGCAACATCATCATGAAAATCTGGCCTTGCACCAACACTGCCTGTTTCTGATGAAGGAGATAGATTCGATTCACTTCCTGTCTCTGACAACTGACACTGATTTTGATCTGGCTCATCTTTCTCTGCAGTTTGTAAGAAGAAATCTGTCAGCTTTCCTGTCTTGGCTACAACAGACAGATTCTTTTGCTCATTCTCTTTTGCACATTTTCTCTTTTGCGGACCACTCAACTGAACACGCTTCATTTTTGACGTTTACATGGGGCTGAAATTAAAAGGGGGCAGAGAGGGTCATTGAAATGACTGTCATGACAACTGAATTTGGCTCCGTCATTTTACTTTTAAACATAGCCTATGACACTGCACCTCGCCAACAAAAAATAGAAGATAGCCCTAGGGTGCACCATGATCAATTTGCGCTAGTTTTATATATTTAAAAAAATGTACAAAACCATTCATTTTTTTTCACCCTTTTTCCAAATTTGTGGTGCCCCCTTTGGCCCTGGTGCCCTAAGCACGTGCTTAGTCTGCTTAATGGTTAATCCGTCCCTGGATGCACCTATCTATCACTCTGACTCTTTATACTCCCCCCTCTGGAGTCTGAGGCTAAGAGACTGTGCAAAGCCCTTCACCTCCAACAAATGGGTACACTCACCAGGTCACCCATTACAGAGCACCAAAGTTGGGTCTGGCATACCCATCCTGTGTCCTGATGGTATAGCAGTCACACATGACTTGCAGCATGTTCTGCTCAGTTCCCATGCCAGCAATGCCCTAGTCAGATTGTTGTGACTGTGGTGTGTAAGGAGAAGGAGCTTCAGGGCCCTCTAACCATTTCCCTGACTTGAAACAATTCTGGGGGATCATTTGACTTTTTTGGGGAAACCCATGTGTGTCCATGTGGGTTTCCTGTCGGGCCAAACGACACAACCCCAGAAATCCTACAGGACAGGGAAAGGGCACAGGGGAAAGACTGAAGCTCTTTCTCTACCTCTACATGTGCCACAGTCTCAGTTGTAAGCGCAATACCATGATATGATCTATTTGTATTCTTTTAGAAATGAAATAGACATTTTCTTTCTTTCATGGCTCTTGAGATATCGTGCCTGGGTACTGATCTTGTGTTACATTTGTCTCAGGCCATGTGGTTGACAGACTGTTAAGTCGCTCACTTAACAAAGCAGTCGGAGAGTGATTCAGCAAGAACACGACTTTATTCTTCAACTCGAACACAACTCCAACACGGATCAACATCTGATAGCCAGAACAACCTTTACATTGCAGCTGTCCTGCTTTTAAACATTCCCGGCTAATGTAGCCACACCCACTGTACAAATACCAACCAATAAGGTTGTTCACATAAGAACCAATCAGAGATGTTCCCGCTCAGGGAGCTTGCTAGAAGGTGATTGGTTAGGTGCTTCCTGGGCTAGTAACACGATTGGATGGATTTGGATCCTAGCCCAGGACGAAGCTTTACGTTACACTTCAATTAGATGTTTCACAACATATCATGCATTCAAGGC
>NW_015177037.1:149566-149770 GCF_001447785.1 Gekko japonicus | reverse complement strand
TAGTCCCTGCCTTTCCTAAGGGAGAGATTCCAAACCCTTAGTTGGCATCTGGGACAGAACACCTTAGCAACTCACTCTAGAGATGCACACCTTTCCTCTCCAATGGTATTGTATATGGGGAGCGTTTAGGCCACAGGATTTAGCCTTGGAATTCAGTTATAACATCAAAAACAATTTAGCAATAAGAGAGATCTTTATTTAGTA
>NW_015177037.1:117833-149552 GCF_001447785.1 Gekko japonicus | reverse complement strand
GTCAGGAACATCCACTGTCCAGAATAGTCCAAGGGATTTTGAAGGGAAATCTCATTTTTGCACAGCCATGTGCTCCAAGTCACAAAGCAACTCTTTGTCTCTCAAGAGGCAGCATTTTCAGGTGCAATAAAACAAACTGACAGAGGAGGAATGGAGAGCTAAGCAAGCCAGCTCACTCCATAGGGATCAAAACACTTATACCCCAATTCCAGACACAAATTAGATGTGGCTATCAGCCAATTGTGATTGGGCATGGGTGTGCCCAATTGTTGGTTGCCATAGTTGCTAACATCAGGTTTGTGGGATTGGCTGGAAGTTTGGAGACCCTGCCTGCAGTCAGCTGACCCAAACTCCAGCTACTTCATGGTCTACGTGACTAGTTGCATGTGGGCCAGAAAGTGGAGCCATGAGGTCTGGTGTTTGGCATGAAAGTGTGAAAGAATGTGGGTTTATAGCATGGCTATTGAGGCCATGTGGCCCCCACCATTTGACTTGCAACAGGAAACAAGACACAGCATGTTATCAAAAGACATCACTGGAGAAGGCATGTGGATATATAAAGCAGAAAGCAATTTTTCTATACAAAGCCATAGTTCTGTCAGAGCTGTTCTTGAAAGAGCAGTTCTCTCAGAGCTCTCTCAGCCCCATCTGCCTCACAGGGTGTCTGTTGTGGGGAGGGGAACGGAAAGGAGATTGTAAACTGCTCTGAGACTCTGAGTGAAGGGTGGGGTATAAATCCAATCTCCTCCTCCTCCTTCTTCTTAGCGGGGGGAGGGAGATTAGAGGGAGTAATAGAGTTTTGGAAGTATCAGGTGCGATGTCCCAGTGTCTCAGCCTACAGAAGACCACAGAGACTTGCAGGCAGATAGGCAAACACTAAGCATCTTCCTGTTTACTGTCACTGACTCCCATTGAAGTGTAGATCAATACTCTTTAGGAAAAGAGAACTTCCTTCCTTCCGTCTCCCTCTCCCCTCTCTCTCTTCCATGCAAACAAGATGGAGATGCAGGATGTCTCAGCATCCTCATCCATCTGCTAGCTAGATAGCATAGGGACTTCTGTACTTCTCTACTCTGCACTATCAAGTATGTCTTTCTAGAATAAAGTAGTTATTAGTTTCATTTAACTGAAAGGTGGCTCTGTATGACTTTGTAAACTTGCAAGCACATGGTAGGTTCAGGACAAAGAGCTGCGTGCACTTTGCTAAGGTTGGGAAACACTGGTTTAGGTGATTCGGACCCACGTAGCAGAGATCACTGCTGGAAAGGAGCACCTGTCTGCTTTTGTGCAGCTCCCATTAATTGCGAGATGGCTTGCACCAGAGACTGCTTGAGATGGCACTAGAAAACTATGTGGGCCTCAGGATTCAATGAGCTTTCTTTCAGTGCCAATGGGCAGGTGCATCATCAGAGCAGTGCGTGTAGGAGTACATGACTGTAATAGCACTGTGGATCAGGCTCAAGCTGAGTCAGAGTTGCCAAGAACTGCATTTAACAACCCAAGCTATGGTACGAGTAACGAGACAAGCCATCCACTTCAATTGAAGCAGCAATAATGACACGCTGAGAAAACCTACCCATGAGCTTATCAACTCAACATCATGCCAAAGAACAAAGCATTACAGCCAGGCACATATAATCAGGAGAATAAACCTACCCAGAGTTCTATATAATAAACTCGTTCCTGGGAGAACGATGAGAAAGGGGAGGGAGGTTTTCAAAGGTAAAAGCGAAGCCGGTGCGATCCTGCTCTCCATACAGCTGCTGCGTCTGCAGGGAAGCCTCTGTAGTTAGTGTAGTAATTGTCTTGGATTTTGTTCTGCTTCGCTTTTTTATGAGGCTGGTGGGTTAATAACCCGTGGATCTGAAGCAAGTCACTGCTGGTCAAAATGTTGCTAAGCTTGCTATCAATTTCAAAAGAGCTCAGAGAGTCCAGCCAGAGAGGAAGGAAGTGAGGAACAGCTGCACCCCTCCCCCCCCCAGCAAGGAAAGCAATTCCCAGGCCTCTGAGTCTGATTGGCTGGACTGAGTTGCTAGGAAAAGAAATTAAAAGGAGCACTTTCACACTGTGAGGTGCCAGGTATTAATACGGCAGGGAGGCAGTGAAGGGAAAGCTGCAAAAGAAACAGAATCAGAAACAGAACAATCCCACGCATACGCACAGGCTAGGAGAACAAGGAATGTTCCCAACCAAATGTTTACTTTAGATCACCCCATATATTGCTAAAGCAGTAGAGAAAGAAGCAGTACAGTCCACAAAGCACATTTTCCTCTTGGTATTACAGGAAGCAGCCCCAAAAGGTATATTTGCCCAAGTGAGTCACAGTGCAATCCTAGGCAGAGCTAGCTCTCTGCCGAGGATTGTACTGCAAGACTGGGAGGGTATGAAGTGCTGGAACTGGGAGACTGATAGACAGATCCCCCAACACATTTTTGCTCTTGATAAATAGCGGCAGCAGGGAGCTTGCTTTGGATTGATACCATGGCTCTGAGGAGGAGGTATATAACTCTCTACCTCATACAGTTTTCCCAACTCAAATCTCCTTCCCCCAGCCACCTCATGGAGTGACTGGGGGAAACCATACTGCTTCCTCCAGTGAGGCAAATTGCAGCCCTAACAGGCCCACTTGAAGTCAGATATGGCACAGGAAGAAAGTTAAAAAAAAACAAACCCACACCACTTTCAGTTTCACAACCCTGATCTGAATTGGATCTTGTTGTTTACCTCATGGGGAGAGGGCTGTGGCTCAGTGATAGAGCATGTGCTTTGTCATGCAGAAGGTCTCCAGCATCTCCAGTTAAAAGGACCAGGTAGTAGGTGATGCAAAAGACTTCTTCCCGAGACTCTGGAGAATGGCTGACACTGACAGTAGAGAACCGTGACCTTGAAAAACAAATGGCTTGATTCTTCCCGAGACTCTGGAGAATGGCTGACTGTAGAGACCCGTGACCTTGAAAAACAAATGGCGTGACTCTCACAGCAAAGCAGCTTCACAGAGGTATTCATGTACCAAGGAGTCCGGAGATCTATTCACAGATTCTCCATTTTCTTGTCAAATCAAGTCCGGAGATTACCCAGTGAGTTTGTGACCATTCACACAATTAGTGCGCTGCACCAGGAGTAGACGGTGTTCCATGAGAAACCAGTGACAGTCTGAGCTGTTTGCATTTATGGTACACAACAACTCCTCATAGGGACAGGATGAACAGACAAGGCACCTGACTTGTGCCTGCACAACCACCCAGACCCAGGGCCCCGAGAGCCCAGTGGCCCTTCTGCTTTGGCTACCTGCCTGCCTGGAATGCAAAAGTGGGAAGGGGCTGCCCAGCAGCACTTGACAGGCTACGATCCATGGTGGGTGGGTCACAAATTGTACAGTCCTGCTTTAGCTATATTTCTCAATCCACAAAGCACCTCACTGTTCATCTTTGGGAATTGCTACCAACACTGAAATTTAAAGCCTGGCAAAACAGAGGGGTGGGGAGGGGTGGCAGACCCTCTGGTACAGTCCAGCAACACTGGGTCTCAGCTGGAATGTTAAGCGGGTGAAGGCGCTGGGTGCCAAGGCCTGAGAATCCCTCTGATCTTTGCACGAGGCGCCGGGCTGTATTGCCCTGTAACCCACCAATTATACAGCAGGTAGAAGCTCCTGGCCCACCCTATCATTTACGGCGTCCCAAAATACACCGGCAGAAGTTCAGATGCTGCTATTTATAGGGGCCCTCTCCTTTGTATTTCATATAAACCTTGGGTGAAGAGTACAGACAGGTTGGACTGACTGAGAGGGCAGGGCCTCAGCCACTCACCCAACAGAGCAGCCTCTTGGCTGTGTGAGCTTCATGTACTCTTAACTAACTCCTGGATCTAAGGCGTGCTTTTCCCATCCCCACGGCCGTTTAGAGTGGTGGGGAGACAGAACAGCAGCAGAAACGGAAGGCCTTCAGTAGAGCCATGCCCCCTTGTGCAGTGCCAGAAATCTGGGAGTTTGGATCTGGGTTGAAGCCTGAGATTTACGCCTGGCATAAACACTCTGAACAGAGAGTGCTTGCTTAAGGTGGGGCAGTAGAGGTTCACAATGTACATAAGTGATATGCAAAAAAAGGCAGCTGTGTCAGCAACGTCAGTGTAGTTAAGCCGCTAAGAGCAGGCCTGCTGAGAGTCACCGTGGGCCCCTGGACAAAAATTCCATCTGCCCCCCCCCCCAAGTGGCCCTGATCCCAAACAAATATCATAACAAATCACTTGGCTTTCTGTTACTGTGGATAAAATAATAATAATTGTTATCTGGGAATAAGCCTCGTTGAATTAAGGGAGATAACAGTCTCTCTCAAACAGTACCAACTACAAAAAGAATTTGAAAATATTTCTAGTAACCCCAAAAAAGGATACTCACAGAGTGCTTAATGGGGGAAGGAAAACTGGGGAGATGCGAGAAGTCGATTTCCTCATCCAGGAAGAGGAGGCAGATGAACCAGATATCCTGATGGTATTGTCTTCCTTGCACCTGCACTAATATAAAATACGTAACCAAATTGATACAACAGGTATACAGATGGATTGAACAATCCACTGAAATACTAGTAATATATCTAATTTTTCAACCCACTCAATCACAGCTGAGGAAAGTTCAAAGAGCTTTGTCACATCTCGCTGGAGAGCACAACGCTCACATTCCTGTGACAGATGGAAAATGGTTTGGTGGGCTGCACCACAATAGCATTCGAGTCCTGGTATTTTGCCCCAGCCAAAGTCTGTTCGTACTATTAGCCATCTTCCATACTTTACGTGGCAAGTCAAATCCTGCGGGACTCTCGTTGGTGTTTATTAGGTTATAGATATCGGGTGGAACTGATTGCATCCATGTTTGTGACCATTCATTCCCTAGATCGAAATGTTGTGATTGCAGGATTTGTGCAGATCTTATTAAGTGAGATAACAGTCTCTCTCAAATAGTACTAACTACAAAAACTAACCTGATAAAAGTATACTCACAGAATGCTTAAAGGAGGAAGGAAAATTGGTGTGTTGGGACCTTAGTCTGGATAGCCCCGTGTCAGCCATGTCTTTGTGAGTGGGCAAGTCTCTGTTTTCAGTGATCTTTCTATACTCACGAAGAAGAGTGTCTTGTCTTCAGAGATGGGGGGGGGAGCAGTGTGGCACAACACAGGTAGCCAATAGGTCGGAGTGGGTTTAATATATAACGCTGATGGTTCTCATTGTTGTACTGAGTTGGACATCAAGTTTGTGGACATGGATATTTTACATTGTTATATGCTTCCTGTGTGTTATTCTGCCATATAATAAATAAATTCATAATAACCTGCAGTAACTTTAAAAAGTGATTGTGGTCCCCGGATGCTAAAATCCGACTAGCTCCAGCTCTCTCTTCCCATTCCATCCCTTCCTCTCCTGCTGCCGCCTTCACAAAGCAGGAAAAAAGAAAGCAGAAGAGCCGAGGGCAGATTGGTTACTGAAATTACCCTGGAAATAATTTCCAGAGTGGGCCAATCCATGCTCTTGATCAGACTGATTGTTAGTAGATCAAAAGAGTAACCCTAAACAGGTATCCTTAGAAGTAATCCTCATTTTACTCCGTGGGGCTGATCCCCAGTTTTCTGTTTCCCATGCATATGAGGTTTTTAAATTTCAATGTATAATTTTAATGATTACAAGGCATCATAGCTCCATAGCATGCATTTTAATGGAAATTACAGCCGTTTTTCTTCCTTACACACGTTTTCCCCATGTGTACAGCACTATCTGCAGACTGAGAATTCATTGCATGCCTCTGATGTAATAGACTCGTACCATAAAACCTGAAATCTGAAAATACAATACATGTTATTTTTTATGGTGGCACAAGATTCCTTTTTGAGTTTGCCGCAACAAACTACCCCTCTTGAATTTGTCTGTTGCAGTTACTCAGTTTGTGCAAAGATCTCACTAGCATTTAGCCTACGAGTTTGTTTTCAGCACTAGCTGAGTTCTGGAAGAAGATTACTTCTGGGCATGCACAGAATGCCTTTCCCTCAACATTAAAAAACTGCAGTCTCCTTTGTTCCCACACACTTCAATAATTCCTTAGCATTCTTAAAGATTCAGAGAAAGGAGCAGGATCACTGAATAATATTTTTAAAACCCTCTGTAAAAATGAAGATAGGATAATGTGCAAGTCTTAAACCTCTCATAAGAATAAAATTAGAGGCTTGCTGGATCATACCAGAGGTTTCTGGTGTCCAGTGTCCTGTTTCCCACACTGGCCAACCAGATGCTTCTGGAAATCCCATCAGCAGGGAATAAAGTCAGCAGCCACCCCAAAAAGTTGTTCCCCAAAACTGGCATTCAAGAGAATGGGGCCAGGACACTAGAAGCCCTCCCACTGTTGCCCCCCCCCACAAGCACCAAGAATACAGTGCATCACCTGCCCTAGCCTGTGAGTTCCTATCTATACCTTGTGGCTAATAGCCACTGATGGACCTCTGTTCCATATGTTTATCCAGTTCCCTCTTGAAGCCGTCCATGCTTGTAGCCGCCACCACCACCTCCTGTGGCAGTGAATTCCATGTGTTAATCACTCTTTGGGAGAAGAAGTACTTCCTTTTATCCGTTCTAACCCGACTGCTCAGCAATTTCATGGAGTGCCCGCAAGTTCTTGTATTGTGAGAAAGGGAGAAAAGTACTTCTTTCTCGACCTGCTCTATCCCATGCATAATCTTATAAACCTCAATCATGTCACCCCTCAGGCCTTCAAGTGTATACTGCCCCTGAACATGGAGGTTCTGTTTGGTCATCATAGCTAATGGCCACTCATGGATTTTACCACCTCCATGAATCTGTCTAAGCCCTTTTAAAGCCTTCTAAACCCCTGGATGTCACCTCATGGTAGTTTAGTCAATGAATTAATTATGCAGCACATGATACTGAAACTAAGTCACTCACCTAAAGCACCCCCTGTTCCACACTTGTAATCTCTAATACAGACCAGTATATCCAGGTGGGCAGCCGGTGTTGGTCTGAAGCAGTAGAACGAATTTTGAATCCAGGGGCACCTTTAAGACCAGCAATGTATTTGAAAAAGTGTGTGTGCACACAAAAGCTCATACCTTGAATAAACCTTTGTTGGTCTTAAAGGTGCCACTGGACTCAAAATCTGTTCTACAGACCAATAGAGATCACAATGCACTATTCTGATAGATTCTTGGGAAATACGAACTCGACATAGAGGTTTTCTGTTCCACTATTAAGTATGTTTCAACTCCCCGGCCAGAGTAGGAATGAGAAGAATGAGCCTGGAAACGCGGTGGGGGTGGGGGGGACGAACACAGAAGAATTAGATGGTGAAGGGAGAGAGAACTGAAGGCACACCAAGTTGATTGATGGGCTTAGGGACATCTCATGACAAGGAAAATGTTTTCCTCAGCCTCATAGTTTAAAAAGTTGCAGGCAGCCATGCAGAGCTGTCTTTAAAACTCACCGCTAAAAAGGGCAGCAAACCAGGAAGAGCCTCTGCCTCTTTGCTCTGCTCTGCCTTGCGTCTGCCCCTAGTGGCTGCAGCACGGAACTGCACCAAAATGCATGGGATGATCCTAGCTTCACTGGGCCCTTAGGGTTCCAGGAATGCTGTACCCCCAGTCCTCCCGTCACCGGTTTGCAGCAGCCCTGGCTAAGACTGTGAGCTTGGAGGTCTCCAGTGCAGATTTACCACACTCATGGAATCTCTGAGTAGTCTTAGCTAAATGTCCCCCTTTTTACTTGGCTCCTCTTCCATTTGCATCCATGGGACAGTTCGGCGGCCTCCCCCTTGCCTCCGACACTTCCTCCCCGGCATGTGAGCAACTTCCTCCCCGGCATGTGAGCAACGGCGCGCGGTGCATGGGATCCGTGGGATCCCGCCCGTGCGTATCTTTTTTGATGCGGCTCTCTTTAGCCGCACTTCGCCTCGTGTTTTCCCTGCCATGTGGCAGGGGCCCAGGAAGAGCATCTGCCTCTTTGCTCTGCTTTCCGTCTGCCCCTAGTGGCTGCAGTGCAGAACTGCACCAAAATGCATTCATTGAAAGCAGGGTGATCCTACTGTAGCTTCACTGGGCCCTTAGGGACGGGTTCCAGGAATGCTGTACCCCCAGTCCTCCCGTCACCGGTTTGCAGCAGCCCTGGCTACGACTGTGAGCTTGGAGGTCTCCAGTGCAGGTTTACCACACTCATTGAATCTCTGAGTAGTCTTAGCTAAATGTTCCCCTTTTTACTTGGCTCCTCTTCCATTTGCATCCATGGGAAGTATTAATAATGCTGACCTACCTTACTGGAGTTTTTAAAGAAGAGAAGAGGAGATTGGATTTATAACCCGTCCTTCACTTGGAGTCTCAGAGCACTCTACAATCTCCTTTCCCTTCCCCTCCTAACAGACACCCTGTGAGGTAGGTGGGGCTGAGAGAGCTCTTTCGAGGACTGCTCTTTCAAGAACAGCTCTGACAGAACTGTGGCTTGCCCAAGGTCATCCAGCAGCTGCATGTGGAGGAATGGGGAATCAAACCCGGTTCTCCCAGACTAGAGTCCATGCACTTAACCACTACACCAAACTGGCTGATAATATACTAGATGTGAATGGCATGGTCACTTGGAAGTATGCTACATAAATGTTCAGTAAGACTTCACAGGCATTCTTCCATTAGCTGTTCCAACCCACTCCCCCCCCCCCAGTTTATACAGAATTCTTTTATACACAGTCCAGAGCTTGGCCATTCTTGCTCTCCATGTCTTGTGAGTTACCCTGGAACATGAAACTGTCTTCTAGGACTCTGGCATTAAACGGACCATTGTCAGCAAGGCACCCATCTAGGGTTGCCAGGTCCCCCCGGCCACCGACAGGGGATGGGGGGGTAGGGTTGCCAGCTCCAGGTTGGGAAACTCCTGGAGATTTGGGGATGGAGCCTGGGGAAGTCAGGGGCCTCAGTGAGGTACAATGCCAACTTCCAAAGCATCCATTTTCTCCAGGGGAATTGATGTCTGTAGTCTGGAGATGAGCTGTAATCTCAGGGGATCACCAGGTCCCACCTGGAGGGGGGCATTCCTACACCCATCTCAGAGCAAGCCAACTCTCTTTACAGCTTTGCTAAATGCAGCCCCCTCCCATATAATGCAGCCCCTGTTATTTAACAAACCTATTCTCCACCATTGCAGGGACAACAGCTTGAAGAGTCCTATTTTTAGCCTCTGCTCAGTTTTCTCAATTTAAAACAAGCACTCACTTGGAGGAGGTGTAAATTTCCATTTTGCCATGGAAAAAACTTTACTATAGTAATTAATTGCAAGGACATCAAAGCCTTCCTGCAAAATGGGGCAATGTGGGGATTGGAGGAGGCAATGCCGCTTTGTTCAGCAAATTGTGCTCAAAGCAGCCTCCCGATGCTTCATTCACATGAGGAACAATGCGGCAAATGAGAAAGGCGAATTAAAATCAAAGGAAAGCAATGACTCAGTCTGTGTGTTCCATAGGAACAAGCCCACCAGCTTCTATCAACCAGGCTCAGTAAACTGAGAAAAACCTGTCCACTCCAAACCTATAGCACATATTGCATTATCTCCAGCCTAGGGAAGGGGACATTTTTAATCAGCAGCAAAAAAAATCTCTCTGTTTTGAAGCTATAGGTATCATACACCCATAAACATACACACATGAAGCTGCCTTACGTCCATCAAAGTCAGTATTGTCTACTTAGACTGGCGACAGCTCTCCAGGGTCTCAGGAAGAAGTCTTTCACATCACCTATTGCCTGGTTCTTTTAACTGGAGATGTCAGGGACTGGACCTGGGATCTTCTGCATGCCAAGCAGAGGCTCCTCCCCTGAGCCCCAATCCCTATCTGCAGTGGTGTACAAAAGCTGGTCAGTCACAGCTCTTTCAGAGCTCTCTCAGCCCAAAAAATAAGTCTAGCTCTCCACAAAAGTTAGAACTTAAGGCTGCCAGACAACCTTTAGATCTCCTGGTTATACTACACATGATGCCGTACGATAATTAATTTAGCTGGAAACTGAACATCATTTTTAATAAGGCTGCAGTTAAAGACACTATAAGGGTATGATAGATGTCAATTAGTTTTCTCAGGATTTTGAAGCACTACAATAAGCAGCAAAACCGATTGAGCAGTGACCACACAAGGAACTGTGGCATGTCAAATCACATCTCTGCTGATATAGTAATCCAGGGTATCCAGTGTGAAGCATCAGTATTTTTTCCACACAGATATATTTAGAGATGAAAATCATAATTTTAAAATGTCATGTGGTCAGATCAAGTTGAGCTAGGTTGCAGAATTAGTCTATGGAATCATAAAGAGTCAGAAAACCAGAGCAGGTAGCATTAGAGAGGCATTTGCTATCTATCTCTCAAAAGTGGTGTTTAGTTGCTTGATTCACAGGGAAGTAAATGGGATTGACAGAGATTGGCCCCAAAGATTGATCTATCCCATACAAGACAGAGGGAAGTACAT
Organism: Gekko japonicus; assembly: GCF_001447785.1. NCBI lineage: Eukaryota > Metazoa > Chordata > Lepidosauria > Squamata > Gekkonidae > Gekko > Gekko japonicus. The sequence goes on along the minus strand of NW_015177037.1, from coordinate 139,066 downwards.
ATATTCACCATCATTCCAATTGGAGACTTTTCTTCCAACCTCTGGACCATTCAGCTTAGGAACAGGCATGTTTGCTGACTATGCAAATAAACCTCCCCAAACTCATACTGTTTTTTAGGCTTCAGACAGTGCCTGGGTCGAAACCTTAAAAGAGAGTATTGGAATCAGTAACTGAAAGAAAGAAATGTGACTGGGCTCGCTGAAAAATGTGCTGTGATCCCCACAAATTAAAGTGCCCAGCAGTAATGTATTGAAATATCTTTATTCCCAAGAATGTTATATTCATTGCTCAAAAATTGCCTAGGACCATCTTTTAAGAGCCAGACTTTTTCCCTTTTAAAGCGCTAATAATGGCACAGGGCAGTTTTGATTAGCAAACAATGTGCAGTCCTGATTCAAATGGGGGGGGGGAGAATGCAAATTACAAATTAAAGAAGATCCATGGTCTTTGTCACATCTGTTTTGGCCCTTACTGTGTCCATTCACTACCCCCCCACACACACAGTCCCATTATGTGCCTGTGATATTCTTTCCACATGTGCCATTACTGCTGGAAAAGGGCACTTGGTTTTGTTAGATATTTATATTACACTTTGCTCCTCACTGGGGACACAAAGAGGCTACAACATAATTCTCTCATTTTCAGTTTTATCCTCATAACTACCCTGTGAGTCAGGTCACACTGAGCTGAGCCTCCTTGGCAAGGTGTGGATTTCAACCAAGGTCTTACAGAGTCTGTTCTGACATCTAACCGCTATACCACTCACTTACTCAGAGATGTGTTTGTGGCTAGATTCACCAGCCTGCTGTTTCAAGAAAGCCCTAGCAGCGTCCAGAAGAGACATGATTGGCTGTCAGAAGATACTGGAACCTATCCTGGGAAAAAGCTGGAGCAACTGGCAGTTGATGCCTGCTGGGCGCAACCAACTCCTAACAATAACCTAGCTGCTGCATTTTAGGCAAACTGAAGTGTCTGGGCCATTTCCAAAGGCAGCTCCGTGTAAAGTGTATTACAGTAATCTAATCTGGATGTAATCACATGGGTCACTGTGGCTAGATCATGGTTTCTGAGGAACAGCCATAGGTGGCATATCAACCAAATCTGGTAAAAGGCACTACATGCCACAGAGGAGTTCTGGACCTCCCATTGCAGGCCAGGATCCAACAGTACCCCCAAGTTACAGATCTGTTTCTTCAGGAGTAGTGCAAACCCCTCCAGGACAGGCTGACTCCTGAGTCCTCAAGCAGCTTTGTCATTGACCAGCAGTACCTCAGCCCTGTCTGGATTGAGCTTCAGTTTGTTGCCCCTCCTCTGTCCCATTATCTTCTCCAGGGACTTGTTCTGGACTTCCACAGACCCATCTGACTCATTTGTTAAGAAGAAATAGAGCTGGGTGTCATCTATATATTGGTGGCACCTTTCTCCAAATCCCCAAATGATCTCTCCTGGTGGCTTCATGAAATGTTAAATTGTGTGGGACACAAGATGAAACTCTGCAGGAGAAGGCTGGTTGTCTGCAGGCCCTGCCTGAAGGCCTCCCTGGAGTACCTGATGGGTTGCTTTTGGAAGCAGAATTCTGGGCTAGGTGGACTGGTCCTGCTGGTAGACCTCCTGATGGCCCCTGGGTTTTGGCCACTGTGTGACACAGAGTGTTGGACTGGATGGGCCACTGGCCTGATCCAACATTGGCTTCTCTTATGTTCTAATGACCCCACAACATAAATGCCATGGGGATGAGCCACAGCCCATGTTGCCCACCAGCTGTGCATTGTGTCCTGCCAGATGCTTGTAATTCCAGAAAGGTGGAATTGGCTGGATTGCATATAACAAAAGGGAAATTCAAATTCATTTGCACATGCCCAAAGGGGGGGGGGATTATACACAAAACCTAATATTTGTGATATGAAATGTCCTCAGTGGATGAAATGTTAAGCAAGTATCACTTTCCAGCAAAGATGAAAAGCACCAATTCAACATCACCTGGGCAAAGGGATGAATGGCCATGGAAGTGTGGCATTTCAGCTGAGAAGAGAGAATTCTTAAATTATGAAGAAACACACTGACAGGTTCATCCTTCAGAAGGGGAAAAAATTGTCCTGTCACTGCTAGAGACAGCAATAAAGAGGTTGGCCAGGGCCGTGATGCAGAGGGTAGGCTATGGCAAGCCACCTCTGAACATCGCTTGCCTTCAAGCCCCACTAGGGGTCGCCAGAAGTCAGCTTGACTTGATAGCAAAAAACAAAAAAATCACTATAGTTGCCCAGTACTGATTATTTTTCTTCTCGAGACTTCTCCCCTCCAGAATGATGTATAAAGCCATCATTTGGTATGCACACAAAGCTAGTGAGAAGCCTTCAGATGAGAACCAGAGTAGTGTAGTGGTTAGAGCGTTGGACTAAGAGATTTGGATTTAAATTCCCACTCTGGCCTGAAGGTGCCAGTTTCCCTCTCTCAGCCTAACCCACCTCACAGGAATTTTGCAAGGTTGAAACAGAGGAAGGGAGATCCATGGAGCACTGGGATTTAAAGAAGGCAGGGGTGGTTTCATGACTAGCACAGAATTCTGAGCCACATGTTTTGTTTTTTTTAAAGAGTAGGCTGCATGAGCCACGGCTGTAATTATCACTCTCTGAACAATATTTTTTGCAGCTAATCAAGCAAGAGAAGGGCCCTAGTACACAAAGGAAGCTCAACAGACCAAGAACTAAAATGCTCAAGATGTAAAAGGAAAATGTAAATTATAATTTCCTGGGTGTTCAGATTCATTAATCTCAATTATTCCCTCAGTGGGAGCCAGGCTCGCAAGGCTTGGACCACGCTCCCACTTACAACTCCTTGAATGAGATAATGAGGGCAAGGCCCCAGATGGGCATGGCTGTATTATTAGCTCCTTCATAGCTGCCCCGCTTGTTAAACTCTGAGTAGACATGTGTCAAAGGAAATCACTGGTTGCCTCGCGTCCAGCTCAGCTCCTCCAATGCACATCTTTGCAATACCTAAGGAATGAGAACACCACACTTAGACACTTAGACCATTATTAAGGAAAGAATTAGTAGGCACATAGATGAACAAAACCTATTGAGGCAGACTCAACATGGGTTCTGTAAGGGAAGATCTTGTCTCACTAACCTGTTAATGTTCTTTGAGGGGGTGAACAAACATGTGGACAAGGGGGATCCAATAGATATTGTTTACCTTGACTTCCAGAAAGCTTTTGATAAAGTTCCTCATCAAAGGCTCAGAAATCATGGGATAAAAGGACAAGTCCTTTTATGGATCAAAAACTGGCTAATTAATAGAAAACAGAGAGTGAGTATAAATGGGCAGTTCTCCCAGTGGAGGGGGGTAAGCAGTGGGGTACCACAGGGATCAGTACTTGGTCCACTGCTTTTTAACTTGTTCATTAATGATTTGGAGTTGGGAGTAAGCAGTGAAGTGGCTAAATTTGCGGATGATACGAAGTTGTTCAGGGTGGTGAAAACCAGTGAGGATTGTGAGGCACTCCAAAGGGATCTGTCAAAGATGGGCAAGTGGGCGTCAACATGGCAAATGGGGTTCAATGTGGCCAAGTGCAAGGTGATGCACATTGGAGCCAAAAATCCTAAATATAAATACACATTGATGGGGTCTGAACTGGCAGAGACAGATCAAGAGAGAGATCTTGGAGTTGTAGTAGATAACTCACTGAAAATGTCGAGACAGTGTGTGACTGCAATAAAGAAGGCCAATGCTATGCTGGGGATTATTAGGAAGGGTATTGTAAACAGATCAGCCAATATCATAATGCCGCTATATAAATCAATGGTGCGACCTCATCTGGAATACTGTGTGCAATTCTGTTAAACCCCCCCCCTCCCCTCCTGGAGTCAGGCCACATCTGTATGATGAAACTCTGCAAGAGAAGGAAAGGGGTTTAAAGTTTAAATGCCTCCCCTTTAGGACGGATAAGAGGAAGTACTTCTTCACCCAAAGAGTGATTAACACTTGGAATTCACTGCCACAGGAAGTGGTGGTGGCTACAAGCATGGACGGCTTCAAAAGGGAATTAGATAAGCATATGGAGCAGAGGTCCATCAGTGGCTATTAGCCACAAGGTATAGATAGGGACTCTGGGGCAAGTGATGCTCTGTCATCTTGATGCTTGGGGGGGTCAACAGTGGGATGGCTTCTAATGTCCTGGTCCCACTGGTGGACCTCCTGATGGCACTGGTATTTCTGGCCATCGTGTGATACAGAGTGTTGGACTGAATGGGCCTTAGGCCTGATCCAACATTGGCATCTCTTATGTTCTTATGTTCTTAAGTCTCTTAACCAGGGCTATTTTTGGGCAGGAACGCACAGGAACGGAGTTCTGGCTGGCTCCCAAGTTGGCCACGCCCATCAGGAACTCATTAGCATAACAGGCCACACCCAACAGCAGAAACTCATTAGGATTGGCTACAATTAGGGGTGTGTGGCCTAACATGCAAAAAGCCCTAGGTTTTGACTACAAAGAAGGTAAAGAGAATAAGAAGCAAAAGGTGGGTGTGGCTGGATGACCAAACTTCTGGTAACATGGGGGTGTGGCCTAATATGTGAATGAGCTGTGCTATTGGGGTGTGGCCTAATATGCTAATGAGTTCCTGCTGGGCTTTTTCTACAAAAAAAGCCCTGCTCTTAACACAATTGCCTCCCCTGTCTCCCTCAGCCTGCCGACGATTTCTCTGAGATGATTATATTTCCACAACCATCACTATGCCCTGTACAACAATTCCCAGAATCTTCTTCAACATGCAGGGGGATCCTCAGCAGAAAAATCAATAAGGAAAGGGTTCCTTAAAGGTAGAAAGGTTGAACACTTACCACTTGAAAGAGAAATAAACCCTTAATTGTCCATCAGAGTGATGAACTTTTCAACTCATTTAGCACACTGCAGAATGTCTTCTCCCAGCTGAAACCTCCAAGCCTCACGATCCATTTTTGCAGCAATAAAGGACTCGTAACCAAGGGGACAATTAACAGCCCTGACTTGTGTTCCAGCAGGAAAGCCCCTGGAGGTTAAAGAGTGCATCAGTTTTCTCTCCCTCACCCTCTGTTCTTGCCAAGTGCAACAACACACCTAATGAAATATGGAGAAACACCCCCCCCACACACTAAAAAGGACCGTACGTGTTTACGCCAACTGCACTGAAGCAGCAGCACCTCCACACATTCACTGGCATGTGTGGCTATGGCTGGCCTTCAGCCAGCTTATTACAACTTCCCATTTTTAAATTTAAAAAAGCTGCAGTGAAGGTTGTGCAGTTATGCACACCATGATAAAGCTTTCTGACAAGCAAGAATATTTCACATCTGCAATGCTGTTTCCAGTCACAGAGGTTCTCAGCGCTCATCTCACAAATCAAATGTAATCAAGAAGATGGAGGAGAAACTCAGAAAAAGCCATCTTTGAAACAGGGAGGGGAAAAGGGGGGGGCAAGATAGTGGAGGAAAGAGATGACTGATTCCAATACAGGCAACAGTTATGGTGGTCAATATATAAAATTCCCTCCCATACATTTTTTTCTGGTAGGAGAGCAAAATAAATTGTGGGGAAATTTTACTATCAAACTGGCAAGATTAAGGGATGCTCTTAAGGAAGGACATGGGGCATCCCCCCCCCCCAAGTCGGATTAACGAGACAGACAACAGTTTGGAAGTAAACAAGGGCCACTTTATTAACTATTTAACATAACATTGCGGCAAGGGACCAACTAAGCGAGCACGGAACAGGCAAGGCAAGCGTCATTCCCCTGACCAGCCTCCTTGCCCTTTTCATGGGCGGGTCACCCAGCTCTGGTCTTGAGCCAGCGATCTGGCTCGCGACCGGCAGCCCAGCAAAACTGGTCGCTACCTAGAAGCGCCTACCCCTGAAGCCTTACAACTTGCAGAGAGGAGCCTTACCCTAAGAGGTTCCCAGAGGTAATCACCATTCCCCACCCTGGACCCTAAAATCCAAGGGCAGTTCCTGATGACCCCCTGTTCCCTAATGGGAAAATGCCGTAAGGTGCTCACCGGTTCCGATTTCTTGCCCGCACAAACCTGCCAAGCGACCAACCTATTTAGATGTCGACCACCACAACCAGCTATTCAATCAACTGCTCTCAGTGCAAGGTAGGCAAAAACACCTCCACCCTTTCAGACAATCCTGGGTAGAGGTGAAAAATTCCTACCTGGCCCCAATAGGTGGCCAGCAACAGCCTACACTAAGAACAGGATGGGAGGGTGGGCGAGCACGAGTTCCAACTGTCTGGGTGGGAGTGGAGCCCGGCAGTTTAACAGGACCGGCTCCGCCCCCCCCCCATGTCATGATGCACTGCGTCGTGGTGACTGTTGCTGCCCTGGTCTCCTCCAGGGCGGCAAAACAGCCCCTGGCGTCCAGCGGCGTCACCGGGAGCTCCATTTATCCTGTACCCCACACCCAGTGTGTTGGATAACATTCCTCAAGAACCTGTCAATTTTGAAGTACAACTCTCCTCTCTAGTTTGTAATTTAATCTTCAATCTTTCCAAAAGCAAGCCTTTTGTCTGTCCAAAAACAGGCCTTTGAACACCTGAAACTGCTTTACATTGTTTGAGACCATTGGTCTCTCAAGGTCAGCTCTGATTTGAAATGGCTATCCAGGGCCTCAGGCTGGGGTCTTTCACATCACCACCACCTGTTACCTAAGGGTTGCCCGACTCGGGGGGGGGGCTGGATATCACCTGGAATTACAGCTGATCTCCAGGCTACAGATATGAGTTCTCGTTGAAAAAATGGCCGCTTTGGAGGGTATATTCTATGGCATCACATTTCTGCTGAGGTCTTTCCCCTCCCCAAACTCTACCCTCCCCAAGTTCCGACTCCCAAATCTTCAGGTTGGCAGCACTATTGATTGGTGTTAGCAGGGACTGAGCCTAGGATCTTTGGTGTGCAAAATAGGTGTTCTGCTGCTGTGGACTTTTATCACCCTCACTCAGTGAAGTATCCTCCCCTGTTGCTGCAACCAAAGATGGCGCCGGATGCGACTTTAAGCATAGTAGCCTTACCCTGGATCGGTCAAATCCTGTTTCTAAGACGTTTTCCTGCAGATGACTCAAGCCAGTTATGGAAGGACTCACATACTTCCAATTGACATGGAGTCCCACTAAAAACCTAGTACAGAAAACGCCTAGGACAAGACCCAACTGGAATCCTGTCAAATCCCCACAAACTGCAGGTGTGGTGACAGAACTGAAATCACAGGAAGGGTGAACAGCAGTGAGGCTGAACTCTCTCTGCTCATGCTTTTCCAATTTCCATCCAATTATTTTTTATAAGCAGTTTTTGCCTTGTCAGGAAATCTTGACTGGGAGTCTTGGAGACTTACAAGAAGGAAAAAGTTGTTTACAGCCGTACATGTCCAAAACCCAACTCCCCAAGCAAGCTGCAATTCAAAAACAGACGAAGGATCTCAAGAAGAGAAACAGCTCTCAAAACATGGGATTTGGGGGCTGAGTACAAAAAGTGAGGTTAATTCCACACACACACACACACACACACACATTATTTTCCAAGGCTCTGCTGCTGGGCCCGCCACTGTCTGTTAGGCCGTCCGATGCCTACGTTTCATCATCCTTTAAATGTAGTAATACCAGGGAGATGGCAGCATAGCATGATGCTGAGCTGATGGAGGCAGACTGAAACACATGTGCCAAAACCCCAGCTGCAAGGCCATGTCTCCTCCCCTACAAACCCAGTCACACACCAAGGCCTTACGATCAGTGGGTGCCTCCACATGTTGGCTCTCTGCTATTTTGCTGCATGACCAAACTGGTGTGGTGGGTCCTAAGCTGAGCCTCACAAAGACATACGCCAATGAAATAAGCAGAGTCAGCAACAAGTGAGAGGTTTAAGAAGCACAGTCTGAGACAGCAGCCTTGATTAAACGTCTAGAAGAAACAGGCAGACAATGGATTCTGTAGATGGGAAGTGAATGGGAACTTAACATAGGTGAGGGCTGTCAATCATCTGGGGGGGGGAACACCTGGCCATTTATTTACTTCGTTTATAACCCATCTTTTCCCCCAATGGGGACCCATGTGGTTTATATCATTCTCCTCTCTTCCATTTTATCCTCACAATAACCTTTTGAGATAGGTTAGGCTGAGAGAGAGTGACTGGCCCAAGGTCACCCAGCAACCTTCCACAGCAGAACTGGAATTTGTAACTGAGTCTCCTACACCCTAGTCTAACCACCACACTGGCTCTGCTCTACAGCATCTGCCTCCTACCCTGTTGCCAGAGAAGAGTGGCAAAAGCAAGAGCTCTCCCTTGCAGTGTATCCCATGGAGAAAGGCCTTGGCATGTTCTCTGCTACGATCCAAACTAGGTCTTTTTTAAACAAGATGGTGGCAGGGCCAAGAATTCAGCTATAGGACTTTCACTGCCAGTTCCACCTGTCTTCCCAGGATATTTGTAGGGGCTGTGGCTCAGTGATAGAACATCTACTTGGCATGCAGAAGGCCCCAGGTTCAATCCCCAGTATCACCAGTTAAAAGATCTGGCAGTAGGTGATGTGGAAGACCTCTGCCTGAGACCCTAGAGAGCCGATGCCCAGTCTGAGTAGGCAGTACTGACTTTGATGGACCAAAAGTTTGATTTAGTAAAAGGCAGCTTCATGTGTGACATGATGGCAGACTTGTGGAATTGACAGCAGGACAGATAGCCCCCTCCCCCCATGGCTATCTTTTCTCTCAAAAGCGGCATGGGGTAGGAGGGAGGGAAGACTGAAGCCCCTCCTGCTGCCACACTGTACCCATGCATGCTGTTTTTAAGGTGAGTCCAGGCTTAGATGTGAAATGTGAGTCAGTTGGGGGCAGTGTTCCCTCTAAGCTGAGTTAGTGTGAGCTAGCTCACACTAACTCAGCTTAGAGGGAACATTGGTTGGGGGACTCTTCAATCCAACTTGCAGTCCACATACCACGTAAGAAGACCCATAGTGTTTTCCAAATGTAAACTGGGAAGTGTTTCCTACCATGTCTTTAAATGCTTAGCTCTTTCAATAGGCTTAAAAGTGTGCATACGATAAGTGTATCTTGACATGCAGTCCGTGGCTCTGTGTGCACTTTCAGTTCTTGCTTTTTGTGCTTATGGCACAGCTACAGTCTGGCCTGTGTTCAGTAGGTCAGTGGTTTCACTGATATCATGGGTGGATGGTATTACTTGGTGGCAGGCGACTCTTGAGCACAAGCAGTAGCTTCAGATGAACAGAGAATTTTATGTGTTTGTTTCTCCCTGTTGGACCCTCCCCCCAAATGCAGATTTTTTGTCTTTGAAGGGTTGGCTGCCCTCTTGGACGCCCACAATGAGTGCCCCGGCAGTGACGCAGGAGGAAAAACACATACCAACTCCTAGAAGATGGAGGAATAGCATTGCTCATGACTCTTTGTGTTAACTACAAGGAGGGGGTTTAAAAGGAACAGTCAAGCGTTGAGTTTGCTTTGGTGACCTTTATCTCTGACATTCAGAGAAAGGAAACCCAGCTCCTCCTCGCAAGAAGATCTCATTGTTAATACATGAACATGAGTATAATTCAATTAACTCCATGGTGCCCAGCATCAAGAAGCAATCAAGCAGGAGACCCCAGTCTTTTGTCAAAAATTTTCTCATCCCCCTGAATGAGCTTCTCAGCTGCACCATTGAACCAGGGGAAGGGATGGTGGTTTCTTCTGTGTTCAGAGCACAGATGACAGGAGTTTCTGTACCTTTATTATGAGTTAGAAATAGTAACCACAATAAGTGCTCTATAAATGGCACAGGGTTTTTTGCATTTTTTTTTCTTGTCTGTTTCCCAGACCAGGCCTTTTGGCCCTACTATGATTCCTATTAATTCACATTTTATATGACAGAAACATTTCCCCCATCTATGCCGGTAGTTGACATGGAAAGTACTGCAAAGCAAAGGGGAGACTGTTTTCTGTACTAGTGCTGCCAACTTTCCAAATGGTTGCTATAGCTGTGCCTTTAGCATTAGTTTGATAAGCACACAAAGTTGCCCTATCCTGAGTCAGCCCATTGGGCTATAAAAAGTTAATATTGCCATCTCGGTCTGGCAGCAGCTCTCCAGAGGTCTTTCACATCATCACCTACTAACTGATCCCTTTAACTGGAAATTGCAGGGATTGAACCTGGGGCCTTTTGCACGCTAAGCCAAAGTTCTGCCACTGAGCCATGATTCCTCCCTGTGCTCATCACAGACATTAGCTGATGATGGTTTACTTCCATGCTCTGCAAAATTCTACTTGCCGATTTCTGCACATCAGGCTGCAGTTAAAGGCACCAACAGCCTTCTTTCAGTCAGCTGGTGATTCCATTCTGGAAGTCCACATTCACCCCTCATGCAGCTACAGCAAACTGCAGATCCTTAATGCAACATGTGGCCTTCCCTGTATATTTATACACACAAGTCTAGTTAAGGCATGTAAAATGGTATATGGCATACAACAGTAGAGCATTGTGCCTGCTGGCCCCGCCTCCAGATGTCTGTACACACAGCTGACCACCTGCAGGAAGCCCCCGTGTACATACAATTATACAAGCATAGGCTTCCCCATACAGCTGAGAATGTTGCAAAAAGTAACTCCATGGAGCTGCTTCTATGTGTAAAATGTAGGGGTTCACAACAGACATTCATCTGTATGTGCACATTTTCAGAGGTGGAACCACAGCAGGTGCAACCCCACCTATGCACATAACACAGTTTTGAATGTCTCATCAGCAAAGCTACAATCCCCTCTTCACACTACACAATACTCCCCAAGAGATCTACAGTGTCTACGTGGCAAGAATATCTGTCATGTAAACTGTGAATCACCTAGTGTGTGTGTGTCAGATCACATATACTATTCACAAATGACATTACGTAACGGTACTGCTTTTATAGTACAATGCAAAATACTGAAACTTAACCAAAGACCCTCCTTCATCTTTTGTCAGCATGGCCATTCTACTTCCATTTCGATGGCATTGATATCTAGTCCCTTTGGTCTGTAACCAGCCCACCTGTCCTGCTAAACTCAAGCCAGTCCTTTTCTAAGCAACGCTTGCCAAGAAAATAGTGTGAGCTTCAGTTAGACAGGTGTGTGTGTGTGTGCGTGTGTGTAAAAGGCAAAGACTGGGCAGGAGAATAGCCAAGAGAGAGCCACTTTGTATCACTGATATTTATTCCTGGCCTACAATAGCCATCTGCTTTGTCCTCAGAAAGGTATGGTCCTGGTACAAAAGATAGGTCCAGAGAGAAATGACTCCGCTGGACACACTTGGCTCCATAATTATTATTATTATAAACGATTCTGTTCAGCCAAGATACCATTGAGCCCAACACAGCTGTCTTGCCTTAATCTTACCTGACAGAATGATCTCAACCTGTAACTGTTGTGTCCGCAGACCGCCACTGGGCGCCCGCGATACAGTGGAGCTTGAGGCCGGAGAACAATGGGGACCAGGCTCCTGCACCCTGCCTCTAGGGGAACCAATGGGACATTGGCGGGAGGTTTGAATGGGCCAATGGGAGGTTCCCCAGACTGTATATATGCAGCTGGTCGGCCGTTGGCGTGCGTGCGTGTTGTGTACTAGTAAAGTGTGCAGTGTATCATGCGTGCCTCAGAAATTCTTCCATGCGGCTAACTCACTACACAACAGTAACTGAAGGATATTACTCAAAAAAATGTTTTTTTGTTCCTGCTGTCCTTGTTTGGAAAGCCTTCAGCTCTGAGTACCTCTCCCGAACATGTTCTTCCTTACCTGAAGCCTTCCTCTCCAAGCCAATCCAGAGGCTTGTTTCTGATGTGGGCCACCTCTCTCTCCACTGTTGGTAAATGAAACTGTTATCTACATCATTCTCTGACACCCTATAATGAGAGCCATTTCTCACCCTTCCAGCTTGGTTATGGTTTCTGCTGTATACCCTGAAAGCCTGACGTGTCAAACCCAGCTTCGCATCCCCTCTGCACAGAAAAAAAGTGGCAAGCATAGTGCCATGAAGGGTTACATAAATGACACTGGCCACTGTAGTATGAGCCGCAGAGCATTCTCTTTGCAAAGCTCCCAAACAGCCACTTTTGCCAGCAGGAAAATTAATACTTAATTTCCTTGTGAATATAACAGTATTTGTTCTTGTACCAGGAAAAACTGCAGTTTGCAGATTTTGACCATCCAGTCTTTGCTGGCTTTTGTGAAGATAAAATAACATGGCAATGGCAACCTTATTAAGGTAAGGAAAAGCCAGAATAATTAAAGGATGGGGGGAGGGGGGAGATAAGATTCACAAAGGTGTTATTCCTAAATATACTGAAGAGATAAAAAAGCATTTTAAAAAGATTTTTAAAAAGCAAAAACATACATACAAATCCTCAAGGAGGTAATGGGTGCGATCCAAGCACCTACACATTGGCATGAGTTCATGAATGAGGATCATTCCCAACTCCCCATTCCCACAGTTGCACCTACAAACTGCTGCTGAGGGTTGGGAGACCCTACAAAACAATATACCATGCAGCACTGGGGGCGGGGGGGAGGATGCTGCAACGAGAAGTAAGAATTGGCAGGAGTTTTGGGGGCGGTGCAAGAGCCCGCTGGGAGAAGGAAAGAGCAGAAAAGATCTCATTTTGTGGATGGAACGAGTGTGCAGAAGCGCAGATCCAACCCAATAATTACAATCATAATGCCTCTGAAAAAGCAGCAAATGGATTTCACTTGTCATTTCATACTCAAGTTTCCCCCTGCAGACAAGAGGCCAAGCTCTTATGTCTGGTGATGGCTCATGGGAAGAAGCAGGAATTACATTCTTAAAGCTAATACTACCCCATGAAGAACGGTTTCCCTCTCCTCCTTTCTCCCACTCATCAGGAAGCTGCCTCTGCTTAATTATCTGCAGGGAACATGTTCTAGCCTAATATCTAATGATTCCCCAGCAGAACAGCATTCAGCTCCCCCCTTCCAATTACCAGTTATTTAGGAATGGTGACGCACAACAAGCCAACTCCTTTTAAGCTTGAGTGGACCCAGGGCATCCATAACAGGCACAACGTTTCCTCCAAGATCTTGCAGCTGCAGTCATCCAAATGATGTGGTTGAGTCATAAAGTTTCATGGACCATATTTGATTTAGGTCAGGGCAGGCTAATCTGAACAAAACATCCCCATAAATTCAGAGGGAAAACTAACAAAACATAGCGATAATACCTTCCGTTTCCCATAGCCAAAGGCCTGGAAACATTTTACAAGTTTTACAAGCATGAGACGTTGGCAAGTTGGCCCACATGCCTCCCTTTTAGCCTGTATCCAAGTGTCATCAGTATGGAGAGTGTCCTCTCAGTGGTCAATTGGTCATTTGTGACCAACTGCCAACATCTGTTTCTATTCCAGAATTAATGAGAAACAACAGTAAGGCTGCGAGCCTATGCAAACTTAAGCAGCACCCAAGTACATGTACCACCTCTAGACATCAGTGGGACATAGTGCTTAGTAAATATGCATAGGAATGCCCTGTATACTAGCCAACCACACCACACTGGCTAATTTGCAAATGGGGGGCCTCTTTCCCATTGGGACCAATCCTCAGCTACAGTTCCAAGCAACCTACATATTTAGGTTCTTCAGTTGTGACAGATAAATTGGTGCTTCAAGCATGTGAGTGTCAATATATGGCACATCATGAAGCAGCCATGTGATTGCTTCACCATATAGCTGTGTTACCCATATATCCATGTGCCTCACAAAATTGCTGAGTGTCTAATAAATGCCAATGAGATAAGTGTGTATTCAGTGGCAAGCTGGACAAATGGTAATATGCCCAGATGTCCACTCTGCCTGAGTGCCAGAGGACGCATGACCTGAGCACCAAGCTGGTGCAGGCGAGGAGGAACTTAGGCAGATCATGTGAGGGAGGAAGAGTTGCATCAGAGCTTAGTTCTTCTGGCCCTTTCTTACACACCTGGGAAAATGCTGATCACCACTTTGGAGTCAGGAAGCAATTTTTCTCCAGGCCAGTTTGGCCAGGGATCCTGGAGGGTTTTTGTCATCTTCTGGGTGTGGAACAGAGGTCACTGCAGGTGTGGAGGGGGAGGTATTTGTGAACTTCCTGCCTTGTGCAGGGTGTTGGACTAGGTGACCCTGGAGGTCCCTTCCAACTCTATGATTCTATGAAAGGCGGGGGTGGGGGGTGTCAAACAGCATGCAGGATCTAATAAGGGAGTGAGAAAAGAGCTGCAGCAATTTAGTATGTTGCCCAGGATGTCAAAACACCCCGCACAAAGTATTATGTGCCATTCAGACACACATCAAAGAGCTGCATGCTGACTTCGCCCCCTCCTGCACTGTCAACTCCTTGTCTTTCCAAATGACTCAGTAAGAGCTGCTTAGGAGACGAGTCCGCTCTTACAGCTCCCTCCAGTTTCTTCTCCATAAACGTTCCTTTTAGCAGAGTAATGGGGGAGGGGGGGACAAAAAGCAGCAATTACACACATTTCTACAATCCTGTCACTCTTTTCCCTCCCTGCCAATACCTTGCTCTTAACATTTTCCTGGATTCTTCAATAAGGAGTATAAGAAAAAAATACTCTCCTGGATGACCCACAGATTATTTTTGCTTTTTGTTTCTAGTTTCTATGTTTCTATGTCACTGTCCTGTCTCAAAAAGGCACCACAGATAATGTAGATAATCTGATGTGAGCTAATTTAGGGAGTATCAGATCAGAAGTCACTGCAGTGAAATGCCGGTCCCATAATCTCAGTGTCATGTTATCCACCATCTGCTATTTTTGGACAACTTGTTATGACACAATGGAAGGGAATGAGCCTGTTTTCAGCATCCATGGGCAAAGTTTGCAACGTGAAAAAACAGCAACCTACAGAAATGCTATCTTTGCAACAATGGAAGGGCTCCAGCCTCCTCATTCAGATGGTTTCAGTGGGTAGCCCTGCTGGTCTGCAGTAAAGCAGCTAGATTTGAATCCAGGAGCACCTTGGAGACCAACAGGATTTTCGGGACGTGAGCTTTCCAGAATGGCCCATTATGCACACTCTGCTTACTTTTGATTTGCTGAGCTTCCGATCCACAACTTTCTGAATCGACTTCAATGATTCGTTCTGCATCTCCACTTTCTCTTTGGAGTAATTGGTGTTGGCCATTGGGTGAGGTTTTCACACATCGAGCAACACTGTGCATTTCCTGACAAAATGGCTGTGTGTCACCAATGTTGTGGTCGGAGATGACAAAGCTCTGTCATTCCCCTACACCCCTTTTTTTTGGTGTGCGCATGTGCTGTAGCAATAGTGCACTAAAACAAGAACCCTGTCCCTTTTGTTCCGTCTGCGCACTCAATATCGGCCAGCTGGTCATTGGGAGGGCTGCTCTTCCTCCATAAGCAGGGAACACGTTCCTTTCTCAGGTGTACCCCAAGCACACAAAAACCCTGTGGTCATTGACAGCATGTGAGGGTGTGAGCAAAGTTGGCTGCAATACTTTGCACGGAGCCAGTTTTTGGCCACCCCAGAGGATTTTCATGGCAGGAGACTAGCAGAGGTGAGTTTGCCATTGCCTGCCTCTGCATAGCAAGCCTGGTATTCTTTGGCCAACCCTGCTTCCCAGATCAGATGAGATTGGGCTAGTGCCAGATAAACATGTTCCAGGGCTGCCATTTGTATGGGGGAAGAGTCTTCTGGCAGAAGCCAGGGAGAGCTTTTTTTCCCTGCTTCGTTGGTTCTTCTGAAGAAGTGAGCAGTGACTCACCAAAGCTCTTACCCTGCCACATATTTTGTTAGTCTTTAAGATGATACTCGACTCTTGCCCTTTTCATGTTTGTTGTTGTTGTTTGCACAGTCAAGTCCAACTCTTTGCGACCCCATGGACCAGATCACACCAGGCCTTCCGGTCTTCCGCCGTCCTCTGAAGTTTGCTCAACTTCATGTTCGTTGCATCTGTGACACTGTCTAACCATCTCATCCTTTGCCGTCCCCGTCTTCATGTACCATCTTGTTAATAATTTAAGGCATGGCATACCATAACGAAAAAAAGAGGTTACAAAGGTAAAGGACATTGCAGCTTAAAAAGGAAGTGATACCTCCAATAATGACTGCAATAGACTATAATAGGAAGATTTATAGACGTAATCTCCCATGCTGTTCCATTATGCTACCATTCTAATCCCTTTATAAAACTGTCCTCCTGAACATTCCTGTTTTGCACATTTTGGGAAATGGTAGAAATATGGGGGTCCTCCTGACCATTCCACAAGGTAGGAACCACCACAAAGAATGCCTGTAAACATACAATTGCCAATTTTACCCCTTTGCACGGTGGCACCTTCAGAAGGCTTTTCTCAGATGAATGAAGTTTTTGTGGCAGGGCATAGCAAGAGAGGCAGTCTTGCAAGAGTTTCGGTCCAAGGGCAGTAAGGGCTTTGTAGGTGATAACCACAGCCTTATAAGTGATTGGTGACCATACTTTCAGTCTGTTCACCTGTAAAACAACTCACAAAATAGCTCACCAACATCACCACACTAGCTCTGTTTATCTTCTCATCATTTTAATCAGAGAAAAAGTGAGCCAAACTTTTCTCAGACTCTGTGGAAACTTGCATCTGCTGAAGTCTTACCTGTCATACAGCTATTCAAGGCACAGGTTTCCTGCAACTGTCCCATCTTATTCCCTGATGACTAGTGTTGCAGAAACTCACAGGTGTTTGTATTCTTACTAATTTGACTTCTGACCCTGTTTTCTTGGTTTCTTAGAGACTCCCACAGACCCACCCAAAAAAAACACTCATAAAAGAATGAAAGCTACCATTTTAATGAAAAGCTTCCAAATAAAACAGAATAAACTGGAAATGGGATCTATACTGATCACTGAAACCAAATGCATAACGTTTACTAATCATTATGGTTTTGCAAGTACATGAAAGCTGAGCTTCGTGTGGGGATATATATATATATATATATTCCAAGAATGTTAGGTGTTCTGGAACCTTCTCTGTGCCCTTTTGTAATTACCACAGTATCCACGGATCTTATCATGTCCAGTTCTCTGGTTCTCCTCTTTCTGCATTATCAGCTAGATACACCTGGCACCAGCTGACAGGTCCAGCAACAAAGCATATGAATTATCCCTCACCTATGAAAGAGACAAGAAAACAGCAGGAGAACATTATTAGGACAAACTGACCACCCACTCTATCTTCAGATACTGTGATGTCTCTGATCTATAGAACTATTCTAGGCACAATACCCTCCTGACGTCAGCTATGGGGAGACAGCAAGGTAGCTCTCATGCAGTCAGAGCCCTAATACAATAAGGACATTGTCTTCTATGAGCAAGCAACCCTTCTAAAGACAACTGAATAATTAAAAGGTACAATTCATTCCTGTTCCATTTCCAAACTGCACCCACCTTCCAAAAAAAAGAGCCAGAACCCACAAAGAACATTTCAACAATAATGGAGAACAAATAAACTGTAATTGATGCAAAAAGCGCTTATAATCTTACAAATTACAGAACTAAGTAAAGTCAGAACATATAATATAATCTTTTTATGAATTTCCAATTTCAGATGGATAAAATTCTCCAGAGTTAAACTTCCGTTTTGTAAGAAGAACTTCTTCCAAACATCAAAATCTCAACAGCAGTTGTTTCGATGAAATTCTCTGGAGCCAAACCTCCACCTCGCAAGAAGAACTTCTTCCAAACATCAAAACCTCCTCCACAAAATACAATATACAACACCATCTTCATATCTAGACAATGTACCACAAAACTGTATATTAAACAATCTCATTAAAAATCATACATGCAACAGCAGTTGTTTCTTCTCATTTCATGGTTAAATCCAATATCATTCATCAATCTCTACAATAGAATTACAATGTTATTATTATGTGCACACTTCATGAAAAAGACCAACTATGGCCCCTGCCACACGGCAGGGAAAACACCCGTCAAAGCACGGCTAAATAGAGCCGCACCAAAATAGAGATGCGCGGGCGGGATCCCATGCCGGGGAGGAAGAGTCGGGGGGAGGGGGAGGCTGCCGAACTGCGCATGCTCGAGCATGCGCAGTTTGGCCGGGGGCCGGGATGCGCCGGCGTAAGGATGCGTCGGCGATCTCACGGCCCGGATTGAAGCGCTTTACACCGAAGAACCACCTAGGTAGGTGGTTCGTTTTAGTGCGGGTTTTCGGGCGGGAGGGACGGATTGGGGACGGGCAGGCAATGCTTCCCAGATGTTGTCGTGGGATTGCGTCCATTTGCTCCGCCCCCGATCCGTCCCGCTCCTGGCCCAAAACCCCTAGTGTGAACAGGACCAAAGTTTTATTCACAGTATAAGCTTTTGTGTGCAAGCACGAACAACATCTGGCGCACCTTTAAAAATGTAGCAACATTTTGCACATCTTTAAAAATGCAGCAGTCTTTCACGATTTGAATTATCACCCTTTGTTTTTGAGAATCAATGCTGGGGGATATGCAAATCTGCCTCTTTAATTTTTATAGCAGTCATGCTATGTTATTACCACCATCAATAATAATAAAACCAAATTCTATAATGTTATGCTTTCTTGTCTCAAAATTGCGAAATATGACAAAATCAACACAAATAAAAAGAACAGATGTTTTCAAAACACAGCTGCATAAGCTGGATCCACCTGAGAGATCCCCCCCCACTCTTGCAGCTGCCTTTGCATTTCTACTTTTACTCTACTAAACTGTTCTGACAGATACATTAATAGAGTGCTGATTTACATCCCCCCAAAAGGGATGACATAGAAAGCGGCAAATGCCAGAAACATTGCTGCTCTGTGACACGGAACGAGCTGTGTAGCCAAAACAATGCGGGAGAGCTGCCCAGCGCACGACCTGATCCTTTGATCTATTTATAACTTGTTTGGGTTACTTTTTGAGAGTTAAGCCTCTGTTTGCAAGAAACAGGTAAAGGTTTAATAGACAAAAGCTAAGGTCCCCCACGTTGATGGACTTTTTCTTGTGTTTCATTTTTGGAGTCAAAGGACAGGGCTAGCTATACGTGCACAGTGTCTGAAGGACTGGAAGGAAAAGGCGTAGCAGTAACTAAAATTATCCTGCAGCTCTTGTGTTTTGTTTTGTTTCAACATTTTCCTAGAAATATAACATCCTGGGATTTAGCTCGCCGTCAATGTCAAGGCCTCCAAGGGACATTCTTGATAGGGACAAAAAAAGCTAACTTCCTCATTCAAATGTTTATTCCAGGCAGTGTGTGCACATGCCAGTAAATCCAGGTTTACTGGATATAAGGTCACCATGGAACTTTCTCTACAAACATGGCCTTGCGGTCCTGTCCCCTCTTGTCTCATGATGACCTCTGTGCTTACACCGAGGCTGCCTCAGGATACATTACTCCTGAATGATCCTGCCATGATAAAAGCACATGGAAACAGAGTGTAATGACTCAGCATGCACAGAAGAGACTATCTTTTGAATCAAAGGAGGGCCACGATGAGGTCTTCATGCTCAGTTCAGGTGATACTTCTCTCTCTCGAAATATCACAGCTAGCATTTACCTTGCAGGCAGCTGCTGAAAGACAAGAGTAAAAGCCATTAGGTGTTTTTGTCTGCCTGGGGGGAAATATCCGAATGATTGGTGATGGTAGTTGGACACTGGGTTTACTGACCAGAGCTGCTTCTCAAGGGAACAGCATGAGATCAAGTATGACTTAGCTGGCTTTTATAGTGACCAACATTTGAAAACCTAAGTGACGCCTAGGTTCCTCTGCCTTGTCTTGGTTCCACAATCCTACTTGAAGCCAAGTAAACCAGTTTCCGCCTTGTCTTGATCCTACTTGAAGCCAAGTAAACCAGTTTAATTTACACTTCCATTAATTAGTTTGCTTTAACAAACAAGCCCTGCCACCAAAATGTATCATCAAACATGAATGATAAAGTCTTAAATAGAAGGCTAAAATAAAACAGAGAAAGGGGTTTTTCTTGCATATTCTTGCCCATTGTGGCCTCCGTCTGTTTTTATTTCTTGTGTAGAGTTGACAGTAGGCAAAAGATAAGAACCAGAGGTCCATCCAGTCCAGCATCCTGTCTCATACAGCGGCCAGTGATTTGCTGTTGAGGGATATTGTTGTTGTTTAAAGAGGGTCTTATTTCCCTAGCAACTGGAATATATACATTATCAGACCAATTTAAGTAATCCACTTGCCCTCACTGATATCATCATGAAGGCAAATCTGATTAATATAGATAGTGTTCTAATATAATCCCATGTACCATGTGATCCTTAATGAGCTTGGATAACTTGAGGGAAAAGAAGAAGAAGAGATTGGATTTATACCCCACCCTTCACTTGGAGTCTCAGAGCGGCTTACAAACTTCTTTCCCTTCCCCTCCCCACAACAGACACCCTGTGAGGTGGGTGGGGCTGAGAGAACTCTGACACAAACTGCTCTTTCAAGAACAGCTGTGCCAGAGCTTGTGACTGACCCAAGGTCACATCAGCAGGTGCAAGTGGAGGAGTGGGGAATCAAACCCGGTTCTCCCAGATTAGAGTCCGCACACTTAACCACTACACCAAACTGGCACAGAGCAAAAAATGATCTGGAAAACTTTGTATCTCCTGAAAGTCTCCTTTTCCCTCAACAAATTCAGCTCCTGAAAATTCAGCACAGCACTGATTTAAACACTGTGGGTTAATTGCTTCCAAAATTCTCTTCTTCAGAGCCACTGCTTCAGTCCAGTTCAGAACCCCTACAGGCTTCAGCTGTTGGTTTTTTTGTAACAATAATATATACACTGGCCCTGAGTGTGCTGGTTTAGTTCAACCCAACTTTAGGTTTTTCTCTAAATAAGTATAGGTGGGAGCTGTCCAAATAGGACACAACCCACAATTTCCCCCTATTAAGCTGCCTTGGTGTGCCCCCTTACAGCTGGCACAGGCAGCTGCTGAGTTGAATCCCACATGGCCCACAGGTTGTGCGATTACTGCTAGGTTGAATGGAAGTTTGAAACTGCCAGTTTGGTGTAGTGATTAAATGTGCAGACTCTAATCTGGGAGAACCAGGTTTGATTCCCCACTCCTCCACTTGCAGCTGCTGGATGACCTTGGGCAAGCCATAGTTCTATCAGAGCTGTTCCCTCAAGGGCAGTTCTCGAAAGAGTTCTCTCAGCCCCACCCACCTCACAGGGTGTCTGTTGTGGGGAGGGGAAGGCAAAGGGATTGTGAA
>NW_015177037.1:86135-117797 GCF_001447785.1 Gekko japonicus | reverse complement strand
TCTTCTTCTCCTCATCTAGTTGTTCCTGTACCTCTCCCTAAACCTAGCATTCCCCAAAGCATGGTTTCAATTTGTGTTTGCAATAAAAACATTTTTTTACACAAATGCCCATAATTATCTGATTACCCTGGTTCTATCTTCTTAGAGGTCCATCTTTTTGACAAGCTCATTTCCATAATGAACACTAGTGCTATTTCCCAAGTTCTAGCCCTCATACAAGAACACGTACAATGTTCTTTTAATTTAGTCTTACTCCTCTTCGTAATTAGCAGAAGCTGGGAGAGGAAGTGTTTTGTTAGCCACAGTTTATCCAGCAGAAATGCCTTCAGAAGCAGAAAAGGGTGGGGGTGGGGGCAACCATCAGGCCTCTGTTCCTGCCAGAGCGCACCAGAGCACCGCTCCACCAGTCAGGAGCCCAGGGGGAGGGCACATAAGCCCCGGCCCCTGCTCCCACCAGCCATCATTTGGGACACGGTGTGGGGGGGAAATGTTCCCCCACCTCCCTGAGCCCCGGGGTGGTGGCCTTGGACTCATAGGGGCAAATTCCACCTCTCGCGCGAGAGGTCATTCTGGCTTCCCCAGCTCTAATTTTTTTGTTGTTCAGTTGCACAGTCAAGTCCGACTCTTCGCAACCCCATGGACCAGATCACGCCAGGCCTTCTTGTCTTCCTTAGGGGCTCTTTAAAAACTTATGGCCACCGCCACTGTTCTCAGTGGCAGCTGCGACGCCCACGGGGGCCCCCCGAAACATTCTCCCGCCTCCCTGAGCCCACTTGTAGGGGCAAATTCCACCTCTCGCTTGTGATGCCGCTCGGACACCACACGCGAGAGGTCATTCTGGCTCCCCCAGCTCTCGGGAGGGGCTCTTTAAAAAGCTATGGCCTCCACTGTTCTCAGCAGCAGCTGCGATGCCCGCGCGGGGGGAAGGGGTGGGGCGAAACATTCCCTTGCCTCCCTGAGCCCCAGGGTGGTGGCCTTGGACTCGTAGGGGGAAATTCCACCTCTCGCGTGTGATGTCTGATGGAGTTGCCACTTGGACATCAAACGCGAGAGGCCATTCTGGCTCCCCCAGCTCTCGGGAGGGGCTCTTAAAAAACTTACGGCTGCTGTCGCTGTTCTCGGCGGCAGCTGTGACGCCTGCATGGGGGGGAGGGGCGGGGTGAAACGTTCCCTTGCCTCCCTGAGCCCCGGGGTGGTGGCCTTGGACTCGTAGGGGAAAATTCCACCTCTCGCGTGTGATGTCTGGGTGGCAATGCCGCTCGGACATCACACGTGAAAGGCCATTCTGGCTCCCCCAGCTCTCGGGAGGGGCTCTTTAAAAAGTTATGGCCACTGTTGCTGTTCTCGGTGGCAGCTGCGACACCCGCGTGAGGGGAGGGGCAGGGCAAAACATTCTCTTGCCTCCCTGAGCCCCGGGGTGGTGGCCTTGGACTCGTAGGGGAAAATTCCACCTCTCGCGAGTGATGTCCGACAGTGTTGCCACTCGGACATCACACGTGAGAGGCCATTCTGGATCCCCCAGCTCTCAGGAGCGGCTCTTTAAAACGTTTTGGCCACTGTTGTTGTTCTCGGCGGCAGCTGCGACACCCGCGTGAGGGGAGGGGCAGGGCAAAACATTCTCTTGCCTCCCTGAGCCCCGGGGTGGTGGCCTTGGACTCGTAGGGGCAAATTGCACCTCTCGCGTGAGATTTCCGAGCGGCGTCGCTGCTCTCGCATGTGATGTCGCTCGGACATCACACATGAGAGGCCATTCTGGCTCCCCCAGCTCTCAAGAGGGGCTCTTTAAAAAGTTATGGCCGCTGTTGCTGTTCTTGGCGGCAGCTGCGACGCCCACGCATGGAGGGGTGGGGCGAAACGTTCCCTTGCCTCCCTGAGCCCCGGGTTGGTGGCCTTGGACTCATAGGGGAAAATTCCACCTCTCGCGTGTGATGTCACAAGCGAGAGGCTATTCTGGCTCCCCCAGCTCTCGGGAGGGGCTCTTTAAAAAATCGTTGAATGGGTTCCAGAATTCTGTTTTGGCTTGTTCCCCTAGGGGGAAAAAAGCCCTGATTCAGAGTGAGCCTAACTAAAGACAGTGACAAATAACCGTCCTGCTCTAGTGGAATTTTCCTGTTCATGATAGAGGAAAAGACAGACAGAAGCACAAACATTTTTCTTAAGCCATTCCAAGTCAGACCCTCCACATTTAAACACAACAGTCACTTTGCCATCCTCAACATTGATCTCTTGGCTGTGGCTGCACTGAAATTTTATACAAAAACATTTTTCTGACCCCAAAGGGGAGGCTAATAAGTAAGTAAAATAGCATGCTTGTTTCTCCCCCAGCACTACGGGTGGGGGACACAGAAAACTCAACTGTGCCACTGTTGGACAGATACTCGTGGCACCTGTTGCCCTGCAGGACCAGAGCTTATTGGAGCAGCCCAGCAGAGAGTGTCAGCACAGTTCCAAAGCAAGGATTACCCTCTGCCCCCCAAGGAGCAGCCTACCATGGAGACACCTCCCCCCCAAGCAAACTGGGAACTACACACCCTGCAAAAATGCCACGTGCAGAATTCTAGTGGTCACGTGCGCTGTGACATTGGTCCATGCTACTCTTTATTGCCCTCTGCACGTGCACATCCAAAAGGGAAGGGCTGCATGTTGCAGAATGACCAACAGCTACAGTGTTGGTCATACTGCATGGATTCACTGCTATGCCGAGGCCCTTCAACTCTCTTGTTCCACCTGCACCATCTCAAGTTGCTCAGCCAGTGGTCCAGATGGCAGTGTTGTCCCTCTCATGAGATGCACTGATTGGGATAGCTCTGCCTGTGACTCCATGGTCTCTCAGAGCAGTGCAGCCCAGTGCAATAAAGCGCAGGAGCCTTACTAAAACAAGGGAGGTGGCAGCCCCATTTATTTGACTTGGTTCCCATTTCCCTGATGCAGATAATAACTGCAAAAATTGCTGTACAGCCGTGTCTCTGATTGGGGTTCAGCACATCAGTCTCAGTTACCACCCACTGTTCTTTGCTTACTTCTGCTGCCTTTGGCAAGCAGTTAGTGCTGGGAGGATGGCCTGGGGCTCTCTTGTGAGAGGGTCTCATGGTTGCACACACCCCATGTCACTGCTTGCATCTGATAAACCAGGCAGCTTGCACAACATGGGGCAGGGGGGATGGACATAGCATAAAGGTAACAGGGGCGAATGGGAGAAGGCAGTGTTAGCCCCTGGACTGCAGGAGGCCTCACTGGTAAAAATGATGGGCAGGTGGGTCAGCCAATTAGCATGGCAGCCCATTTCCCATGATGATGTTTGATGAGGCAGTGCTTCAGGACTGTGACAGGATTGTCTTGGTTGAGGGCGTAATTAGGTGTACTCTTGTTGCTCCCCCAGTATTTTCCTTCCCATTACCTGGCAAAAGGCTTGGTGCTCCCCCTTCCCAATCTGGCCAAGATCCAAACCCTCGGTAGGTGGAGTCTTGGGTGATCCATCATGGGTCCTGTACTGAGTGAACGAGTGAACTATGGGAGCATGAAAATGTTGTGGCTGGCTTGGCCATGTGTTCACTTGACAAAAGGGAACCTGATTGTAGGTGCGGTCTATGGAATTCACTGGAGTATGTTAACTCCACAGCTCCTGCAGCTCATGCCACCAGTCTCCTGAGGGATAAAGAGGCATTGTTCATTCCCCCTGCCTTCTAGCTCTCTCTATGTGGGTGATGGCTACATGATGTCAAATGGCCATGGCTGTATCAGTGATTAGTGGTTGGCTGCACCTATGTTATCTTGGAGGTGCCACCAGACTCAAACTTCATCCTCACACCTTTTTGTTAACTCTTGTCTTTGTATGCTAATTTGCTCCCATTCATAGATTTTGCCAACTGCCTTAATCCAATCTTACCTATAAGCACCCAATTACTTATGCATCTTGACTCCAACTAGCCCTTCCTGGCAACTAACCCCACCTTTTCTCTACCTATATGTAATGGCTGAGGGAATTCTGTTTTACTGTATCTGAAGAAGCTTGCTTGCACATGACAACTTAGACCTTGAATAAAATTTTGTTGGTCTCAAAGGTGCCACTGGACTCAGACTTTGTTCTGCGCCTTTGTGTGTCACTCATGTGGGGTTCAGTGGCACCCCACTCCATGACTGGAGGATGCTGGGCAGGTTGCTGCACTCCAGTGCGATCACTATGAAGACGGAGCATTTCCGCATAGGGCTGCCAGCCTCCAGGTGGGAGAAGAAGCCAAAAATGGGAGATCATGGGAGGAGGTGGAAATCCAAACACAACATCCGTGAAAAAAATAACGAAGAGTCAGTAAAGGTACGTGTGCAAAATCATTTTCTGTAGTCATTCTGTAGAAAATTCTCTTCTATTATCACTCACACACAATGGATACTGCACAATATAAACAAACCCGTTTCACAAGAATTGCTTTATCTGATCGTGTAGCAATCACAATTCTTATCAATTACTACTTATCAACTCTTGAAGGAAACATTCCATGTTGACTCTCTAATAACAGAACCCAAGGTCTTCACTTGAAGGCGTATCACACGAATGCTAAAATGTTGCAAGGGCCCACTTTCTCTAATTGTGTGTATTTAAACCTGATGCATACCAGCTTCCGAAGTCTACTTCCTTGACTCAGAGTGAAAAAACATACTAATTGTAATCGATGCTTTCCAACTGGAGTCCCAAATGCCAATACTGTTGCATGAAGTTTAAGTGGAAACCAAAAAAGGAGATACACTTCTGTATTTGGATTACCGGCAAGAATATGTACTGAGGTAGGAAGGAATGTTGAACTTAGTCTATTAAAAGAGATCCTTACAATATTTAGGCTTAAAACAAACCTGGAACTAAGTTTTATTACCCCAAAGGGGGTCCAAGATCATCAGAACTTAGAATCTAAGCAGGGTTGGCCCTGGTTAATACGTAGATGGGAGACTACCAAGGAAATTCAAGTTTACTATGCAGAGGCAGGCAATGGCAAAACCACCTCTTTCTGTCTCTTGCCTTGAAAACCCTACAGGGTCAGCATAAATTGACTGTGATTTAACAGCAAAAAGTGTGTGTGGCAGGGGAGAGACCACAGCCTGAGTGTATTAATAGCAGTCTTCTTATTATACTGGGGACATTCCTACCAGGACAGAGGGCTAATCGGAGCCAACATGTTGCCTAGATTGTGCAGGCATAGAATGCTACATGGAATGATGCCACTAGAGCCACATGATATTTTCTGACATTTCAGTTTTTCAGCAGAGGAGGAGGACAGTGCTCAGAATGACCAATAAACTGATTCAAGAGTTTCAGGAAGCTTACTGGCTTGCAACAGCAACTGCTTCGAAAAATACTCACTGCAAGGAATGACCTTCTGTGAGCCTCCCAGAGGAAAGCCACAACTCCGTTTATGGATCAAAAACTGGCTAATTAATAGAAAACAGAGAGTGAGTATAAATGGGCAGTTCTCTCAGTGGAGGGGGGTAAGCAGTGGGGTACCGCAGGGATCAGTACTTGGTCCACTGCTTTTTAACTTGTTCATTAATGATTTGGAGTTGGGAGTAAGCAGTGAAGTGGCTAAATTTGCAGATGATACGAAGTTGTTCAGGGTGGTGAAAACCAGTGAGGATTGTGAGGCACTCCAAAGGGATCTGTCAAAGATGGGCAAGTGGGCGTCAACATGGCAAATGGGGTTCAATGTGGCCAAGTGCAAGGTGATGTACATTGGAGCCAAAAATCCTAAATATAAATACACGTTGATGGGGTCTGAACTGGCAGAGACTGATCAATAGAGAGATCTTGGAGTTGTAGTAGATAACTCACTGAAAATGTCGAGACAGTGTGTGACTGCAATAAAAAAGGCCAATGCTATGCTGGGGATTATTAGGAAGGGTATTGAAAACAGATCAGCCAATATCATAATGCCCCTATATAAATCAATGGTGCGACCTCATTTGGAATACTGTGTGCAATTCTGGTCACCACACCTTAAAAAGGATATTATAGCTTTGGATAAAGTGCAGAAAAGGGCAACTCGAATGATAAAAGGGTTGGAACACTTTCCCTATGAGGAAACATCTCTTATGTTCTTATGTTCTGTGCTCAAACCTGACAGGTAGCCCAGCTCCCGGAAAAGGAGGTTCACCTTATCTCTAGACTCCTACAGATGTGTACTAGGTGGGAGGTAGCTATTTGGTCAGCTCTGACCAGAGGTCATTTCGGGGGGGATCGCGGGGATTGCAGTTCCCCCAGGTGAGGTACGGGGGGCAGGGCACATGATGAAGCCCCGCCCCCTGCTTCCGGCCACCCCGCTTCCGACGCTCATTCAGCCAGGAGGAGACAGGAGAAGAGGGAGGGTAAGTTGCTTCCTCCCTGCCTCTCCCCACCCCTGACTGCCTGGGGCCAGGGAGGGCCTTCGCGGGGCTTCCTTGCACTCCCGCCGGCCTTGCAGGTCCACCGCCGGGCCCCTAATAGAGCTCAGCAGTGGAGCTGTGAGGCCGCCAGCGCCGGCCGGGACCGTTGGGGGCGGGGTGTGTGGCCTTATGACACACTTCCGGTGATGTCAGGGGGCATGGCCTTATGACACACTTCCGGTGATGTCAGGGGGTGTGGCATATGCTAACGAGTTATGCTAATGAGTTCCCCTAGCTCTTTTCCTACGAAACGACCCCTGGCTCTGACAGTACTTTGTCTAGATGGGTTTCCATTATCCTGGGATGTCCCTAGGCCAGAGGAAGGTTTTTTGCTTGCCCCCTCATAGCTTCAGAACTACGGCTTCCTCTCTGTTAATAATAAATTAGGACCAGTTCCTTGGAAAAAGCAATAGCTAGTCAAGAGCACATCAGCGACTGACAGAGGGTGTCACTGTTGTGGGAGGTGCAACCAGAAACACCTCTGAGTTGAATTAGGAACTATTTATAACTATTCATGGCAAAGTGTAGACAATAACACATCTTGTTTCTTGACTGTGGGCCTATCTCCTCTTATATTCATTAAATGAAAAAGTTACTACTTAGAAACAGTGCATATACCTTTCTAAGGATCTCACTACACCCGCAGTCCCCAACTTTTTGAACCTGGGTATCTCTGGAATTTTAGAGGGAGTGGTGAGTGCCATTCCCAAATGGCTGCCAGATGAGAAAGAGACCACACCCAAATGACTGCCACAGAAGGTGACACCTAATGTAATCCCCCCCTCCTTGATTTGCAAAAGGATGACATGGCAACCATATTGCTTCTGCTCCCACTTATTAGTTTGGGTCAATGTAACAAAAGAAATTGGATTCAACTGAACGTTCTTCAAACTAATAAGTTAGAAATGTATGTTTCATATTTAATTGAACTCTGCATAAAATTGTCAGGAAAAGGTGTGCTCTCCTTTATATCAGCTGTGGATTTCACACTAGAGAATAAATTAATATCAACATATGTTATGTAACTGTCATTGTTCTATAATAGAACTTTGAAAACCTTATTCTGAATGCTTATGTTCCTGGAAGGTAGGGTACAAAAGATGCTTTCTGTATTCCTATTTTTATTTTCGTGCTCTGCTATTTTTACCTTAATTGGTCTATTTGTTGTGTCACCCACATCCACTAATGATAATGAAAACCACAGGATGTCTATTACCATCATGACAACCTCGACTGCTTCCCATCCTCTGGGCTGACAGGAAAGCCTGTTCTACATACACGACAACCCTGATGCTGAAAACAGTAAGAATCCAGCAATCCTTGAAGCAGGAATAGAGTTGGAATGGAGCTTGTTAACAGTGTGGCATATCTTGGGAATTAATATAAGACTACAGAATTTATACAAAACAGATCTGGGATAAAGCAATTCTGGTCTGGGGCTGCTGGAGATTTATGGAGGGCAGGAATTTTTTTAGGAATGCTAAATACTTCTGGATATATGGAATATTCTGTCTTTATTTTATCTGTATTTTGAGTTGGAGTGGGGGGGTTAGTTCATATTTTGAGGGGTTTTCCCCATCGGTTCCTTCTGTTTTCAGCATAGAATTATGACACACCTTTTTCTTTCTCTTGCATTTCCTTGACCTAGTGCATAAAAACTGGGGGAAGGGCTTGTGCTCCCCCCCCCCCATCCATACTTATGTTTGTATGCCTACTAATTACCAACCAGTGTGTGGAAGCGTATTAGACAGTTCATGCATCTGACAAATGGACTTTAGCTCACAAAAACTCACACCACAATGAATGTGTTGGTTTTTAAACCAACAAGACAAGGTTGTTGTTGTTGTTGTTTTCTACAACAACTTAATTTCCTGATCTTATGCTGACTGAGGCATGCTTAAAACCATTGGTGCAGATTCAGTCTTCCTCCAGCCTAAGGAACCTTGTTCCAAATTCAGTGCCTCTTCCATTGGAGGAAAAGCCACTCTTGGAGGAAGGCTTCAAACTTGGCTCAGTGGAGCGATAGGATGAGGGAAGGATCCACTGCAATGATCTCAATGGCATTGGGTGTGCCTCACTTTGAATAGGATCATACCCTCTTGGAATTTGTCACCAATAGCCGTGCAATTCTATACTAGTATCAATGTCCTGTGCTGACAGTCAATGATGCAGTGTTTGAAAGGAGATCCCTTTCTTGATGAAAGGCAAGTATTACCATCTTCGTCCTACCTTCATTATCTGCATAATCCAGATTAAATTCTAACAGAATAAATCAACAGCGAATTTATCTTTAATGGTGCAGGAAGAAACTGCTTCTCGCTAACTGTAGTTCAGTGGGAAAATTCAAAGTGATCCTCTGGTGATATATTTAGGCTATGTAAACTGCCTTCAAATACAAACACCAAAGACTGGCTGCATCAGCTGGACCCATTCATCATTATGTTATTAGGCAAATGAACCATCCCACAGAAGCTTCTTCACGGCAGGAGCTGTGGTCTTCTTCCACCCACGCGGGGACAGCTGGATAGTATCATTCCTGAGTCAAGTGGCAGCTGTGAATTTTTTTCTCCATGCCAAGTTTAATGATGGAAATAGGGCAATGCTAAAACAACAAGAAGCTTTAGACAACCCACTTCTAAGTAAATCTACTCAGATGCAGACCCTACCAAGCTCAATGGCATTTCCCAAGTAAGGCCCCGGTCACACGGGGGGGGGGGGGGCACGGCCAAAGGGCGGCTTTTCTGAGCCGCAGCAAAATAAGACCCGCGGCGGCGGGATCAGACAGATCCCCCGAACCGTCGCGCAGTTGCTCCCCGGCACGATCAGATGCCGAGGAGAAGAAGCCACGGGACGGAGAGCGAGGGAGCTGGCTGCGCATGTGCACGCATGCGCAGTTTGGCCGGGACCCTCAAATGCTGCGGAAGATGGGTGATCCCACGGCTGCCCTTGCTGCGGAGCTTCAGGTAGGTAGTACTTTTTTCTAGGTTCTTTTTTGCTGCGCGTTTCCCCCCAGAAAGGATGGATCGGGGACAGGTGTACTCTGCTTCCCAGATGTTGCGGTATGATCGCGCTCGTTTGATGTGCCCCCGATTCATCCCTCTTGCAGGGCAAAACCTCCCGTGTGACCGGGGCCTAAATGTGGTTAGAAGAAGCATAAAGTTTTGGTTTCTTAGGGCTGAGGGATCACACAAGCAAAGATTTGGTTCAATAACAAGGATGGCCACAGGGTTTTGCCTCAAGGTTTTCCCATCCTTAGGCTTGCTCTGGGTTGTACAGGATTCCTACAAGGTCCTTTCTTGTATACATTGTGAATATGGCAAAAAAATCACAAAGTAATAAGTTGGAAAACTTAAATCATGATCTAGGCATTGGGAACTACAGAGTCACTCTGTGCAGAGTCACTATTTTCTGAATGTATCTCTTCTAACCATACCACTGTTATGCCTTCACAGATTTAATATTCATAACATATTTGAAAACTCTGGTGGGTGTCGCAACAAGAAAGAGTTGGGAGTAAGACAGGCAGAGAGAGGGGGGAGGGGAGTTTCTAGTTAAAGGCCCCTGCCACAAGGGGGGGGGGGAGAGACACGGGCAAAGTGTGGCTTTTTAAAGCCGCACCAAAAGAGACACGTGGTGGCAGGATCACATAGACCCCCTGAGCCGCCACGCACTTCCTCCCTGGCACGATCAGATGCCGGGGGGAAGCCACTGTCAGGGAAGCGAGGCAGCCGAACTGCGCATGTGTGAGCATGCGCAGTTCACCTGGGAGCCGGGATTGCTACGAACAAAGAGCGCGCCGGCGATCCCACGGCTGTGCTTGATGCGGCGTCCCAGGTAAGTCCTCCTCTGGGGGTGGTTCTTTTTTACAGCACATTATTGGCCTGAAGGGACGGATCGGGGACAGGTGCGAGCCAATTCCCAGATGTTGCGGTGTGCTCGCGCCCGTTTGCTGCGCCCCCGATCTGTCCCTCTCCCAGGCCAAAATCTCCCGTGTGACCGGGGCCCAAGATGGCTTAACAACTGGGAGCGAGTTTGAGGAAGCTACAGTAGCTGCTTTTGGGAATCAAATGTAGGTTCAATGACTGTCCTTTCATCCTAAAGAAGTGTATTTGCCTCTTGTGTGTACATTTGTGTGTACATTTGTAAACAAAGCAAAATGACAAAGATAACAGCTCTTTAGAATCTCACAGTAGTTAGTGAAGGACTAGGCTGAAGGTTCCAACCTTGGGCCCATGACTCTCTCAGCTTACCCTTTTCTCACAAGCAGCTTCTTGGAGGAAAAGTGAGGCTAAGATTTCATCATACACTAAAAACAGTAAATAGCCATGCCGTATGGCTGGGCTTGACTAGAAACTTTCACAAACAGCCCAGCCCGTCAGTGAATTCTGTACTGCGGCTGCCACTAGCAGCTTGTTGATAAGATGTGCCAATTTATAGGAGACAGCTGTGATACTTTGGTATAGAATTATCTGGTGCTACATATCATTAGGATCTCACTATTTATATTAATAGTTCGTTCCGGGCAACCTTGTAGAGTTAATGTAATGAGCTTTGTAGCGGAGATAAAATTCTAGAACCCATAATTATGAGTGGAGAGGTTTTAATATGCAAATTCTTTTCAGAAACAAAACCCATTTGAAGTGCCAAACTACACAAAGGAGGACAGTGGCACTACACATGTTGAGAATTTTTTTGCCAAAGTTAAAAGGCCCAAGAGATAAGAACATAACATAAGAACACAGGAGAAGCTAATGCTGAATCAGGCCAATGGGCCATCCAGACCAACACTCTGTCAACACAGTAGCCAAAAATACCAGGTGCCATCAGGAGGTCCATCAGTGGGGCCAGGGCACTAGAAGCCCTCCCACTGTTGCCCCCCCCCGAACACAAAGATCTATCTTCCACAGAACATGACAGCCCTAATATCACTTCCTGCAATTAGGGTTGCCACCTCTGGCTTGTGAAATTCCTGGAGATTTGGGGGTGATGCTTGCAGAGGGAGCTCAACAGGGATGTGACCCTCCAAAACAGCCATATCCTTCAGGGGAACTGACCTCTGTAGTCTGGATATCAGTTATAATCCTGGGAGGTCTCCAGGCCCCATCCGGAGGCTGGCAACCTTATCATGCAAATAACTGGTAGGTTTCAGGTGAGAGCAGAGAGGACCTCTTGGCTGAACTTCCAAGAAACTTTCCAAGGAAAGGGGGTAAATAGCATCATCTGGTAAATAACATCAACTGGTAAATAACATCCCCTTAAGCATCTCTTAAAGGGACAGGACATGGTATCCATGTTGGTAAATATGGCTGCCAAATCCTAAAACTTTAAGAAAGTTCGTGCAAAGAGTCGGCAGGAAGGTCAACATTTCACCAGGCAGAACTTCACCACCTGCTGCACACTGTGACACAAGTACAAGTTACCATATGGAATCATGTCTTTTGCCAACTTGTAGAGGTAACACAATCTTCTCAGGTTCTAGACGTCACAAGCCTACTGAGTTATTAATTGTATAGCATAATCTTTTGCATCTAAGAAGATATTAAACAGAGAAACATGGAAATGCCATTCAGAAAGCCATCAGAGAATGCAGTTTCGGATCCTATTTAGTGTAATTCATGCTGCTAATCCTGGATACCCAGAGTCCATCTTGTCCTGTTCCATGCTGTTAATCTGTTGAAGAAAAGACAATGCTTTGGGAGATAAGGTGGGTAAAGAGATTTTGTTATAGGCATTTATGTAAGCCTGCTTTGCTTCTCAAGGTTCTTCTCGAAGTCAGAGACTAGGAATCTAGGTGAATGGCTGGGGACATTTGACAGTTGCTGTTTGCTGAGAGTTGGGTTTACTCTCGGCAGCAATCGAGAAATGATCTTTACCAGTTAGTGAAACTGATATAAGGCCCTACTTCTTTTAATCAAAATACCAAGGTCATTCCTTCCAATCAAGTCATGGAACTGTGGGAGAGTTCATGGTTACAAATGGCCTATTTCTAGAATTTCTGGAGGTGTCAGCCAGTCAAAGGACCTGGAAACTTGGCCCAGTCTCTTATTCCTGGATCGTTAAGAAAGGAGTTTCTGGGATTACGTGTGAGTGCTTATTCTTAAATTAACCTACACAGGGTGAGAGCCAAGACATCAACACATTTCCTGATCCTATTACTGGCGTCTTTTTTTAAATACCACAAACCAAATGCAGTCACACCACACGCAATGTTTTTCCTGTTCCTGTTTCACCACATAGTTTGGAAGGGATTCTTCTCTTGAGGAAAAACAGCACCACAGTTACTAACTGATGCTATTGTTATGTTCTTCAGGATTTGTGGTAGTTTCCTACTTTCTGCTTTAGTTTGAGGAGGACTGGATACTACCATCCTCGGCCACTTCTGTGACAATTTGTTTTTAAAATGTGTGGGTTCTTCCCTCCAAATGTATGTCAAGCAGCTAAGAGGCAAGCATGAAACAATCCAATAAAGCATAAAATAAAACTTTAAAAAACACTGTATGAAAAGCAATCAGTTAAATTTGTAGCTAAAGCTGCAATCCTATGCACACTTACCTGGGAGCAGGTCTCATTGAACTTAATATGACTTACTTCCAAGTGATCCTACACAGAATCAGGCTGCAATTTTCCTTAACTCTTTGTCTTATTCTTAGCCCTACTCCAGAAAGTTTTACATGTTCCTGTTTACTGAGTTGTGAGAACAGCACATCAACGGAATCTTTGTGCTAACTATACAATAGTCATTAATAACTAACTGCAAATTCTTGTGCAGTGCACCGAGGACTTGATTTCTAAGTGGAGGGGGGATTACCACCCTGCTTTCCCAAAGCAGGTACCCCTTGTAGGTGGACGGCTTGTCCCAGCGGGCCGAAAATGCCGTGAAGTCAGGTCCCAGTGGGCTGGCAGGCCGCCCCCTCCCCACCCAGTCCAAGACCCAGGAGAGAATGCAAACCGGGCAGTGTGGCGTGCCACCTCTCCCACCTGAACCAGGCAGTCGGGCAGATCTTCTAGCAAGGCAATGTGGTGTGCCAGGGCTGGATCAGGGTCGAAGGTAGGGAGCGGGAGACGGCTCAGGACGTCAGTGTGACCCATCACCTTACCAGGGCGGTGGGTGAGTGAGTACTGATACCCCGCCAAGAATATGACCCAGCACAGCACCCAAGGGGGTAGCATTTGCGGGGTCTGGCAGTCCAGTGCTAGGAGACCCAAGAGTGGTTTGTGGTCCATCACGATTGTGAAAGCCCGGCCATAGAGATAATCATGAAATTTCTTCACGCCAGCTATGATCACCAAAGCCTCTTTATCTGGGCATAATTGCGCTCCATCGCAGACAACGTGTGAGATTAATAGGCGATCAGAACCTCGCGGCTGTCAGCCAGTCTGTGCCCCAGGACCGCCCCCACCCTGTACAGGAAAGCATTGCAAGCCAACACCACTGGCAGGGCCTCTTCAAAATGGGCAAGGACTGCATTCGAGGACAACAGATCTTTCACCACCCAGAAAGCGGCGAAGTGTTTGGGACCCCAGACCCAGGGAGCATGCTTGTCCAGCAGACAGTGAAGGGGTTTTGCTACAGCGGCCTTGTGGGGCAAGAACGAGTGGTAAAAGTTCAATAGGCCTAGGAAGGCCTGCAGTTCCACCTTGGATGAGGGAGTGAGCACCTGCATGATTGGACGGATCTTGTCCTGCGTTGGGTGGATCCCTTGGGCATCCACCGCAAACCCCAAGAATTCCACGCATGGCACCCCTAGAAGACATTTTTCATGCTTCACCTTTAAACCGGCATCATCGAAGCATTGGAGCACCATCCTGAGTTGCGCTGCAAAGGTCTTGGAGTTGAATGCCACTATCAGAATGTCATCAAAGAACGGCTGGACTCCTGGAATGCCTTTGAGGAGGCAATCCATCAGATTTTGAAAAATCCCCGGGGCCACACTTACTCCAAATTGTAGTCGCCTGACTCTGAAAGTCCCCCTGTGGGTCACAATTGTT
Source organism: Gekko japonicus (assembly GCF_001447785.1). Classification (NCBI taxonomy): domain Eukaryota; kingdom Metazoa; phylum Chordata; class Lepidosauria; order Squamata; family Gekkonidae; genus Gekko; species Gekko japonicus. Next base: position 103,403 of record NW_015177037.1, on the reverse strand, counting down.
TGGGCCTCAGCGGTAGCGTTGTCCACCGGCAATTGCTGGTAGGCCTGTGCCAAGTCCAGCTTGCCAAAAACCTTTGCCCCAGCCAGTGATGCCAATACGTGACTGACCACCGGTACCGGGTATGCGTGGTCCTGAAGTGCCTTACTAATTGTACACTTATAATTGGCACAAATTTGAACGTCCCTGTTCAGCTTTACCGGGGTGACTATGGGGGTCTCCCACCAGGCATGTGGCACGGGTTCTAGTACCCCTTGCTCCACCAGGTGGGCCGGTTCTGCCTCAATCTTGGGCCGCAGCTCAAACAGGGGCCGCTTGGCCTTCATTCGGATGGGCCTCACTGTAGAGTCTAGTTCTAGCGCAACCAGGGGCCTGAAGTATTGGCCAAGCATACCATCAAAAAAACCCCAGAAACTCATTGCATACTGCATTAAAGTCCAGCGCCGGTACTTGGTTTACACCCGTCACCCCAAAACCGAGAGGACTGAACCACAAGAGTCCCAGTAGGCTCGTGAGTCTCCCTTCCACCACCAGCAAGTCCAATAATCTGTCAAAATACTTGTATCTAACCATGAATTTGCCCCATCCCCTGATGGCCACCAGGTTTTTTTTGGAAGTCCCGTAGGGATAGGCCCAGAGGTTTCTTCAGGAGGGGTCCCCCCATTGGGCAGAGTCTCTACAGGGTCTTCGCCGAAATGGTAGAGAATGAAGACCCCGTATCCAATTCCATTCTACAGGGGGACCCTCTATCATCATGGTTACATGCATTTTGTTGGGGGCGTCAGGGGGCAAATTCAGTACCTGATGCTGCTGGTGGTTGACCGTCAGGGTGTGAAGGTCTATTGCTTCCTGATTTGCAGTTGATCTCTGGCAAGTCCCCCAGGAGTGGCAGACATGTGCAAGATGGCTGGCTTTACCACAGGTCTGGGAGATTGCGTCGCAGAACCGGCAGGATCAGCACTCATGGTCTTCCCCGCAGCTGGCACAGGGTGTAGGGGCACTGGTCTTGACAGGCACTTGAGCAGATGGTTGTGTGGCTGGAGTTGTTGACTTGTGCCCTTCAGGCTGAGCTGGGCACCGTACTTGGTGAGCTTCATCATTGTCCGAGACATCGGAGTCTTGGGCGGTGATGGCCTGGTGTGTGGTGGTGGCCTGATGATCCCATTGGGATTTCTCATAAGCAGAAGCAGCCCGGAGTGCCTTGTCAATCTTGAGGTCCTCCAGGCCGGCGAGCTTCCTTCTCAGTTCTGGTTACCGGATCCCCCCGACGAACTGGTTCAGGAGGGTGTCTTTGGTGGCCGGAAACTCACAGTTGATTGCTAGCCAACAGATGTCGGCTAAGAAATCAGTGGCCGATTCTCTGGATCTCTGGGTGCGCACCATGAAGTCCATCTGCATCACCATTTTGGAGGGCTTCGGCACGAAATGGTCCGTCAGGGCTTTTACCAGCTCATCGTAGGTGGCCTCTTCCAGGGTTTTCAGGATGATGAGGCCCTGGACCAAGTGGATCATGGTGACCCCGCATGTGCTCAGCAGCCAGGACTTCTTCAAATCAGCATCATCTGTTCTCTGGATCTTGAAGAAGTTTTTCAGCTGTTCGACCCAGGCTTCCCAGAGTTCAGGATGCGCTGGATCGTAGATGGACATTTGTCCCGGAGCGGCAACCATGACTCGAGGAGCTGGAGTGGTGCAGGGTGCGGTGTCCTGGAGATCGGTGCACAGTGCATTTCTCTCTTCCGCGGAGTCGGAGTCAGGCTCGCTCATCGGGATCCCATCCTCGTCGCCAGTATAAAGTACTGAGACTGAGGCATAGTGTAATGATTTCAGTTCATACTTTATTAGTTAAATGGAGAACTTGAGGTAACTCATGTGGCCCATGGCCCACTTACATTCCCATTCAAAACACACCCAACACTCACACCCACACCCGTAATTGGATTATTTACCCACAACTCCCCCTGTTGGTTCCCTATTAGGATCCGGGCTGACCAATAGGTGAGTGCTCGGATCCGTAGCTGCTATTGTCCTTGGTGCGAAGCTCGGCACATTTCTGTGGCCACATGCAAGCCCAACCGCATGTGCGTAGTCTTATCATGGGACACAACACTAGAGATTTCAAAATGTTCACTATTTATAGACTCTGAAGATTGCAGAACTTTCCCCAGTTACGGTTTCAAGAGACCAAGTCTTTGGTCTTTGGGACCCTTTGGGCACAAAGATTTTTATTTTTGGTCTTTCCCCCCATTGATTATATTATAAAACAATCAGAATGTGGGGCAAAGAGAAATCCAAATGTGGAAAAGGTAAAATAATTTCACATCATTCGTTATTTAAAGGTTTCAAAGGGCACTTACTAAGATTTTATCTGCTGGATTTTTTGTTTGTCCAGAGTTGTCCACTTCAATTCCATAAGCTATATTTAGAAGGATTTTTTGTAACTGGACACAACTCCCTTGCTTGACAGCCCCCTGGAACCACTGTGTATTTATGTGTTCTCAGAATACTTTTCTCGTCATCTTATAATACTTGTCTGAAATTGCTAATTTTTTCCTAGCCTTACACACCAAGTGTGCATGTCCAATAAAACATCCTGACTGTTTTGCCAGTCTAGCTGTGCTACTATATTATGCCTGATCTCAATTTTAAAAAGACACTGTGTGCAGGCAAAGTCCTGTGGTTGAGATCTTTGCCTTGCCCAGCAACACACTGAAATCAAGACTTAGTTTGGATCATGGCAGAGAAAGTGCTGAGGCCAGGCCTCATTGCATATGCAGTTTGGGACAGTGTTAGTTTTTCAGGGAGGGAAGCACAGACAGGGGAAAGAACCAGCTCCCCCTCTCCTTCCTTCTCCTATGATACACTTTAAACAGCATACACACACCTTGTAGGGATATGATGGTGTCTTGATATTGACACAAAGGTGTATTGCTGGACCATCTAGTTTGGCCCTGTGATTCCCTGAGCTCCCTCAGAACAGGAAATTGTCATTCAGTTTCCTCCCCAGGGAGATTTGTCTCCCTCAAACAGGGCTTTTTTTGTAGAAAAAGCCCAGCAGGAACTCATTAGCATAATTGGCCACACCCAACAGCAAAAACTCATTAGCATATTAGGCCACACCCCTGACAGCACAGCTCATTAGCATATGAGGCCACACCCCGTGTTACCAGAAGTGTGGTCATCCAGCCACACCCACCTTTTGCTTCTTATTCTGTTTACCTTGTTTGTTGTCAAAACCCAGGGCTTTTTTTGTAGCAGGAACTCCTTTGCATGTTAGGCCACACACCCCTAATGTAGCCAATCCTAATGAGTTTCTGCTGTTGGGTGTGGCCTATTATGCTAATGAGTTCCGGCTGGGCGTGGCTAACTCAGAAGCCAGCCGGAACTCCGTTCCTGTGCGTTCCTGCCCAAAAATAGCCCTGCCCTCAAATATTGTCTTCCACCAGTGGGTGAAGACTTATCTGTTTCAGGGGATGCTCCCTCACTTGACCCTCCTTTCTATTCATGTGTTTTCATTGTTCGTGTTTTGTTTCATTGTTGTTTTTAATTGTTTTATAATATCTATTTTGCTTTAATGGTTTTGAGTGTTGGACACCTTGGGAGCCCTAAATTGGGTTGAAGTGTGGCATTAAAATGTTGCAAATTAAATAAGCTGGACACCTTGGGAGCCTTGGGTTGAAGGGTGGCATTAAAATGTTGCAAATTAAATAAATAAATAAAATTTACTTCTGTGATGTGTTTATGCCTGTAAACTTGCTTACAAATAAGTACATACAGCCATCAATTTTGTTTTCTGTGTTGCTTGCATATTTATTTCTAAATAGCATTTAAATGTGGGGCTTTCAGTAGCAACCTGTGCCTAAAAGCACTACTGTGTCAACTAAAATGGTGCTATATAGTTAAATTTATTTCAGTATAATGAATTCTCCACCCTGAACTCTGTTATTAGTGGAAGACATGGCTGATTAAGTCATATCACATGTTGACAATGCCAGTAGCTGTCCTAGGATTTGCTGCTCTTATCAACACATGTCGTGATTTTTAAACATTCCTAACCACTTTTTTTAGCTATGAGAATGAGATTATAAAACAAAGAACAATCTACATGAGTGAGGTATTGGGTTTCTGAAATGTAGCTACAGTTGCTGTATATAATCTTTGGGGATTTCTGGTCAAGCTACCAAAGTACCCAGTTGCTCCACGGATTCAGATGGAATATGAGTGTACTGTAGACCATCACACAAGTGTTCTGTGACCACAACTAAATACTAAGGCAAGAAATACTTCTGTTGATTGTGTTCCATAATAGCCAGACATACTGTTACTGTAGCTGATGGCCTGGAAACCCCCTAACTCTCTGGTTTATCTAATTCACAATGACATTATGGCGACAGATCATTATTGTAAATAGTGCTGTAAGCTGAATAAACTATATAAATGTTATGTAATAATCTTGCATTTTCCCTGTAGAAATTTGATCTCACTTGAACCTCTGGAAATAGGGCAGGCTGCAAGTCTTTAAGAAACAATCTTCATTATTATGAGACCCGAGATGATAGTGAGATCATTCTCATTTAATTGAGACCCCAATCAAAAATGGTCTGTTGAGAGCCATTGACTCTCGTCTTTAAGTAGGACAACCTTCCTTCAGTCTGTACAGTTTCTCTGTAAAGCCGCATATCATTGATTCTGTGCCACAGTTAGTTTCATTTGCAGGAAACAATATTCTGGCATGCTGGGAACTGTGACAAGTCCCTTCTGGCCAGATGAGCCTTCCAGTCAGCTAAGACCTACTGCCTATTACTGACCTCAAAGATTTGAAGTCGGATACTTCCTTAAAATCATGCAACAACACATTTCAGCTTCTTTGGACTGGCATGCAAGTATCTAGGTTAGATTGTGGCCAGATTTTTAAGCTTTCGTCTAAATTATGCAGACTAAGAAAAAGGTACCTGGGATTTCCATAATGCTAGGAATAAGTCAAAGTCTGCGCAAACAGTTCCTCTGCTACATCCTGAAGAATACATAGTGTGCATTTTCATTTTCTAAGGATGCCAGCCTCCAGGTGGGACCTGGGGATCCCCTGGAATTACAGCTCCCCTCCAGACTTCAGAGATCAGTTTGGAGGATGGACTCTATGGCATTGTACCCCACTGAGGTCCCTGTCCTCCCCAGGCTCCATCTCCAAATCTCCAGGGGTTTCCCAGCCTGGAGCTGACGATGGCCAGGGGGGACCTGGAAATCTTAGGAACAGAAGAAAACTGTTAACAGTTCTGGTAGCCACACCTGCCAGTCACAGAAATATGACTATGATCTCTGTCTATAAACAAAATAAACATCAGCCTCCCATATTTCCTGTTTCAATGGGGCATAAAGGGACAGGCATGCTAGTAAAGGAAGGGGTGTGTCTTCGTCCACCCAGTGACAACTTTGTAATTCAGCAGTAATGTGATGTGACTGCTCCTTCAACTCCACTGTAGCAACGTTAACGCATGCCATGAAAGCTCATATTAATATACCCATGTTGCTCACAACACAGCATTGTACAAGTGATGCACACATTGAGCATCTGCAAATCCTCCATCACTTTCCCTGTTGGAATGTGAGAGCACAACCAATGCAGGGCATTGGGGTGCCAGTCTCCAGGTGATAGCTGGAGATCTCCAGGAATTACAACTGGTTTCCAGGTTACAGAGGTCAGTTCTCCTGGAGAAAATGGCTGCTTTGGGAGATGGGCTCTATGGTGCTATACCCAGCTGAGGTCCCTCCCCTCCCAAAACCTCACCCTTTCCAGGCTCCACCTCCCCCAAAAAAATCTCCAGGTATTTTTCCAACCCTGAGCTGGCAAGCCATTGACAGAGCTGCACAATGGCTTGGAAACAGGAGGCTCTCATTAAAGGCACTGGCCTGGGAGGCACAACAGAGCATCCTTACCAGCTCCATGGTAGACAAAAGGCCTTCAGGTAGGGATGCCAGTACCAGGTTGGGAAGTTTCTGGGGATTTGGTGGTGGAGCCTGGGGAGGGGGAAGAACCTCAGGAGAGTATAAGTCCATAGATTCAACCTTTCACAGCAGCCATTTTCTCCAGGTGAACTGATCCTTATTACCTGATGGTCATTTAGAGAGAAGAAGAAGAGAGAGATTGGATTTATACCCCACCCTTCACTACCCAAAGGAGTCTCAGACCTGGAGTTGGCATATCTTGAGATCTTGGTCTTAAAAGGTCTTCCCTCCCCCCACCTCTTGTTTAACATCTAGCCTGATAAGGAGTACTGGAGAACTCAAATGCTTGCACACTGGGTTTTTTTTGTTTTGTTATTTTGATTGATCTTTAAAACCAGGGCTTTTGTTTTCAGGAAAGCACAGAGCGAGAGAGGGAGGGAGAGAGCCTCCTGCCCCACAGTGCCCTCTAATGTCCTACTGCAGCACCGAGGACAGCAAGAGAAAGAAATGTATTGAATACATATACTTTCCCCACCACCACCAAGCATTTTATCTCCCATTTGGCATGGATCTTTTCTCCCTTCACCTGAATCCATACAATTATATTAATTTATCTATAGAATGAGCTGATGGTTGATTTGGAAGGGAAAGGCAACTAGGTCATTTTATTTGTAGGTTTGTCCTTCGGCCGCAGAAAAATAACCTTTCCTGGGTAATACAAGATGCATTGGAGCTGTCAGGTAACATAGCTGGCTTCAAGACTAAATTATTGACCAAAGCATGCTCTTAGGAAAGAGCGTTAAGAGCCACATCTGTGGCCAGGCCTGGATAAGGTGCCCTGAAAAACTCTGCTGACCACTGTTCTGTTCACAGCTAAAAGAGCGCAGGGGACAAGACAAGCTTTTAAACAATTAAACAATAAAGAGACGTTGCACACTCTTTACAGTGCCAATCTAAGCAAAGTTCTGTCTTCAGTTAAAAGGATCAAGTATTAGAGGATGTGGAAAGACCTTTGACTAAGACTCTGGAGAGCTGCTATCTACCTGATAGGGCTGACAGCTTTTAAACTGGCCCCTCTAGCTGTCCCTTTAAAATCAATTTGCTCCACAGCAATTATCTGGTGATGTCACTTAGCTCCATGCCCTGAAAAGCATCAACTGCCACTTTTTGCATTTTAAGCCGCTATTAAAGGGGCAGGACATCCCCCCCCCCGCCAGCTGGCAATCTTGTTCTGTATTCAGCAACCAGGTCTCCCCTTTTCAAATAACTATTTTTTCATAATGCTTTGGCTTCCTTTGTCAGCGGTGTGCCGTTCTAGTCCTCCAATTCTTGACACCAATTTCAACTGACCCCAGAGCACCCACCTACCCAATAAGAATCCTTTGTTTCTTTCCTTAAAGAATATAAGAGACAGCATGAATCAGCCCTCTCGAATATCAACCATTCTGCTTTTCAAATACTCCACTATACAAGGTCACTGCTCTTCAGCTGGTAGGCCTGTCTAAGGTGGGCTGCACCAAGGATACTACTACCATCACTTTCTTTTGTCTTTGTAGTTTTTTATTGCCATTTGTTAAGGGATCTAAAACTGGGATTGGGGAGGTTCAAGTCCTCACTCTGCTGTGATGCTTGCTGGGTGACCTTGGGTCAATCACACACTGCCAGCCTAACCTACTTCACAGCGTTGTTGGGAGAGTAAAATGGAAATGAGGAGAATAAAGTACAGTACACCATCCCAAGCCCTTTGCAGGACTAGCTAACTGAATGAATCCAGAAAGTGAGAGAAAAGCAGAAAGATGAGGGAGGCATCATGAGACATAACCAAATGTGTAGGAAGAGAAAGAGAATAGCAGAAAGATGAGGGAGTCATCATGAGACATAACGAAATGTGTAGGAAGAGAAAGAGAAGCAGCAAAAAAGACATACATAGTGACATATGGAAAGTGGGTCCCATATAGCTTGTTGGGGTTAGCAGTTGGTTCTGCATCTGAAAAGGCTAGGGACTGCTAGACTGAGTTATTTCGGTTCCCACAATTGCTCCTGTTTTTCACTCATGAAGGAGGAGGGAGATGGGATGTACCATTTGTGTCCCACAGTCCTGAAGCAAACATTTGGCTCCAGATTCCTAGAATTTCCCAATCACCATTTGTCTCCAGACAGACTCTGGCTTGCATGAACATTGCCTTTGTTGATCTCAAAGCACAAGACTTGTGTGTTGCAATCAGAGTATCCTTGGATAACCTGTTAAGTGTGCATCTTTTTTTTAAAAAAAAATGTCTACAGAACATTTTCTAAAGGTCCTGTCCTGTTATATTTTTAGACTCACCTCTCTCTCTTTCTCTCTCTCTCCCTCTCTCTCTCTCTTCCCCCCCCCCAGCTGACTGATTATTATACACATTTAATAGAAGCAGCCGTGCAATACTACACTGGGTTACTCCAGTAAACCCACTGATTTCAATTAGCTTAAACTACAGTAATTCAGCACAGGATTGTACTGCAAACCATCCAAACCACCCCTGTCCAGAAGAGCACATGTACAGCAGCCCAGGGCTGGTTTAGCTCAATAAAAAAAGCTGGAATTCTGCCAATCGTTTATATGGAAGAAAAGGAGCAAGGACTCAATCTAACCTCCTGATTCCCACCCTCAAACTCCCCCCCCCCAGCTGACTGCCAGGAACACAGCTTTTTTACTTGACTACATCCATAGAAGCTGGAACATTGCGTCTATGACACAGAAGGTTTTTATGAGGGATTTCTCATTCAGCTAGGGATATAGCCTGTAGCTGGATTTTACAAAACTTTGATGTTGTATTTATTCCAAAGAGATAGTGTTTAGCATGTGTTTCTTAATTTCTATTATATATGTAAACTTATTTTTTTTCAAAATTACAAATACTGAACAACAAAAGATCCCTCAAAAATACCCCCAGTATCCAAAACAGGACAGATCCATGACAAACACAAATTAACCAGAAAGTACAGCACATAGTTCTGTGAAATAATATTCTGGCTAATCTGAGTAATTCACATAATTAGAATAATTAAACATAATGTAAAACCATCGTCTCCTGGCTCTGTGGCTCAAAAGGGAAGTGATGCATAAGACAAACGGAAGTCCTCCATAAGAATAAATCTCAGTGGAGATATTAAGGGACACGTTTGAGAAATCACAACAAGAAAAGCTTTCTGGTACTCCAATAGCTGCCCTCCCCCATGCAGCCAGGATGATCCTGCTGCACACAGAATTTTTAAAAAAACTATTTCCCCTGACCTGGAGAGTGATCACAGGGGCTTGCTTTGGGTAACTTGACTGCAACATGCTTCGTGTCTTTCTCTATGAAGAGATGGTTTATTTTTGTTCCAAAAACGGAAAACTGATTAATGATTTATATATCAGGTATGGTGTTTCAGGTCACTGGAAGTATAAACAAACAAAAAAAAAATTAAAGCAGAAGGTCCCAGATTCAATTCCTGGTTATCTTCAGTTTAGGGAATCAGGTTGCAGGTGATGTTGTCATGTGATGACAACTCCCCACTCAAAGGACCCTCGTGGGAACTCTGTTGATGTGATTTACCTGGATTTCAGTACAAATACTGGGTGGGGGATACATTTCTGGGGAGTAGTGTATGCAAAAGAGATCTTGGGGTAAGAGTGGACTGTAAACTGAATATTTGTCAGAGATGCTTTCCGCTGGTCCTGTATTGGGCAGGGGCTTGGATTAGATGGTCTGTATGACCCCTTCCAACTCTATGACTCTATGATTCTAGCTCTGTGTGACCCAGCATTCCTGGCTATGCAATGCAATTGGATTAAAATCCAATCCTGATCGCATGCACATGAACCCTGTGATATGTGGCAGGTGCCCCAGGCCACTCCTAGACAGGGCAGCCCAACTGCCAAGTCAATTAACTGAGCCTCAGTTCCAGAGTCCTAGTTTTGAATGACTTCACCCTGCACACTTTCTAGGACAATAACTTAAAGCTTCTGACCATGTGAGAGATTTTCAGTTCCAGCCTACCACAATCAAGAGACTCCCTAAGTATGTATCTTCAGCCCCCGCATGGTAGAGATCCAGCATCTTTGGGCATTCTACATAACATAATCATGCACATTCATATCCCTCATGGGACAGCTTTTGCAGTTATTTTCAAACTCTCCAAGAAGATGTTAAGTTTCAACCTTAAATCCAGCCCCATCCCAGTGAAGTCATTGCCCCCACTGATATCATTAAAGGTACATAAGAATCACCCTCAGTCTAGACCTCCTGTGTTGTTGGCTGATTTGGGACCCAAGCTCACATCCCCAATTCTATGGTTGGTTCACTTTTTGGACCCTGATTGTGTGGCTGAAATAACTGTGTTTTGGACCCTGGAACTTCATCCCCAGACAGACCGGTTTTTTGTGACCTGTCCCTGGGATGGACTCTCACCTTTCCTTTTGCTTCAGGATCCAGCTCATGTTTCTTTCTCCTGTCATTTTCTTTCTCCTTTATGATTGCCCATAAAGAACCCCCAGTCCTGCTTTTCCAACCTTTTTCCAGTAAACAAAACAATAGGTCATAGGCAGGTAGGTGTATGTGAAGACTGCATTTGTGTTTTGTACTGTCTAGTTTGCTACTCTTGCAATTCTGTTTCTTCATTCTGTATCTTGTTAGAGAAATAAAGATCTTTCTTATTTAAGAGTTATTTTCTCTCTTGTCCTTTTGGAGTGCTGTCCCAAATTGGGATCCTGGTATACACAGGCAAAAGATCCCAAAGTTAATTGCCTAGGTGACGGATGTCAGGTCGTACATGTGTAAGAGATGCTTTGTAAACTAGAGAGAGAGAAGAAGAGATTGGATTTATACCTGTCCTTCACTACCCGAAGGAGTCTCAGAGCAGTTGACGAGCCCTTTCCCTCCCCACAACAGACACCCTGTGAGGTAGGTGGGGCTGAGAGAGCTCTGAAAGAACTGCCCTTGAGAGAACAGCTCTGAAAGAACTTATGACTGACTTTAGGTCACATCAGCAGCTGCATGTGGAGGACTGGGGAATCCTACCCGGTTCTCCCAAATTAGAATCCACGCTCTTGACCACTATACCAAACTATAGCCTCTGTACACGTACCAGTTTGGGTAACAATGTGAAAAATCTCTACTCGAGACCCTGGAAAGCTGCTGCCTGTCACTGTACACAATAGTGGCCTCAATAGATCCATCGGCTGATTCAATATGATTTCAATGTGGCTTCTAATAAAAAACATAAAACTTATAGTTCACCTTTTTCTAATCAAGAATAAGTTGCTAGGTTATTGCTTTAAAAAAAGTCCCTAAGAATCCAGAATGCAAATAAAAGAATGATGATGCCTTTACTATTTCCCCCCATCATCTTAAAATTATTCTCATTAGAATCATCTCAGTGAACTCTGAGATCAACCATACTGAATTTCTCTGTGATTCCACTTAAAAAAAAACAAACACCAACCAGCACAATTTCTTAGCTGTTTCCCTTAGAAGTTATCAGACTGGGAACAGATGACGCATAGAAAGATAACTGAAAGTGGTGTGATTCAGGCATATGTGTAGGTTGCTAAATCACCTCTGGGTCAAATGGAATTTGTAGGATTTTTTGAAGTGTCATGAAAACCTGCCTCTGTCTTATCCTCTTCAACACCCTGAAACTCCTGGCTTAACACAAATTTCAGTTTCCTGGGATGTATGAATGCTGGTGCCTGGTAGAGTCATAGTTTTTGTACCCATAAGCCAATGTTTTGGGTTCATATCCCTAGACATACAGGTCTTGAGTAGCATCAATCAATCATAATTGGAATTAAAGGGGGAAAGGAAAAATTCAAGCCAGAAAGGACAGTTATCAGACTGGGAACAGATGACGCATAGAAAGGTGACTGAAAGTGGTGTGATTCAGACATATGTGTGGGTTGCTAAATCACCTCTGGGTCAAATGGAATTTGTAGGATTTTTTGAAGTGTCATGAAAACCTGCCTCTGTCTTATCCTCTTCAACACCCTGAAACTCCTGGCTTAACACAAATTTCAGTTTCCTGGGATGTATGAATGCTGGTGCCTGGTAGAGTCATAGTTTTTGTACCCCACAAGCCAATGTTTTGTGTTCATATCCCTAGACATACAGGTCCTGAGTAGCATCAATCAATCACAACTAGGAATTAAAGGGAAAAAGGAAAAATTCAAGCCAGAAAGGACAGGCTATACCATATTAGAGAAGATGTCTTTCATAAGCTGCCCGAACTCTCATGGCCAGAACAAGGAATTTAGCTAAGAAAAGAATATTTGCTGGCCTAGAATCCACTAAAAATGTAGTAACAAATATCTAGGGGAACCTTGCTTCACTGGCACATAACTGGCTTGATCCATTTCTTTCCAGCCTCCTTATAGCATGGACATTTAAATAGAACATGCCTCACAGTTTCTATAATCCCTAAACCACAACCACGATAACTATCTGAAAATGGAATACCTAATATACAGTCTTCAGAGATCACAATTAGGGATGCCTACTTGGGAAATAACTGGAGATTTGGGGGGTGGAGCCTGAGGAGGATGGAGTTTGGGCAGGGGAGGGACTTCAGTAGGGTATAATGTCATAGAGTCCACTTTCCAAAGCAGCCATTTTCTCCAGGCGAACTGATCTGGAAATCAGTTGTAATAGTGGGAGCTCTCCACCTGGAGGTTGGCAAACCTATCGCAGACAGTAGTGCATTTAATCTTGCAAGCATAATTGCTTGCCTGTATCTTGGAACTGTAAGGTTAAACAAGTATTTTGGGATTGTAAAGAGAGGTGGGATTCCCATATGGAGAGTAGAGCAAGCACACCTAGCCTGACGGCACTGTTGATATAAATCTTTATAATCAACTGCTCAATAGTCTTACCGGCTAGACTTGCTATCTTGTTCCTTTGAAACCAATGGAACCTGTTGTTGATAGTAATGGTGAGGGACCACTTTCAGAATGAGCGATACTGAATGTGAGCTCACTGAACTGAATGACCTACCAACTGAATTCCACCTACAGAACTCGACAAATTTCCGCTTCATGACACCACTTAAAAATCTGTACGGAATTTCTCCACTGACTATAAATGAGAATATTTGGTGCAAAATGTATAGAAACCACAGAAAAGCTGACCTGCTAGCCAGAGTGGGGGTCAGGGAAGAAAAGGCCCTGGGGAGACGGTTGCCACATGAGGGAAATATTCCTTGCAGTAGCTGACATCCATGCATTTCTCAGAATGTGTTTCGTCTTACCGGCTAGACTTGTTATCTTGTTCGTTTGAAACCAATGGAACCTGTTGTTGTTGATAGTAATGGTGAGGGATCAGTTTCAGAATGAGCGATACTGAATGTGAGCTCACGGAACTGAATGACCTACCAACTCAATTCCACCTACAGAACACGACAAATTTCTGCTTCATTACACCACTTAAAAATCTGTACGGAATTTCTCCAATGACTATAAATGACAATATTTGGTGCAAAATGTATAGAAACCACAGAAAAGCTGACCTGCTAGCCAGAGTGGGGGTCAGGGAAGAAAAGGCCCTGGGGAGACGGTTGCCACATGAGGGAAATATTCCTTGCAGTAGCTGACATCCATGCATTTCTCAGAATGTGTTTCTGGGTTTACAAAAATAATATACAAAAGAGTAAGGAAGGAGGTGTGAAGGCTCTGCTGAGGCACGTCAGCAGCAGCTGAGAGCTTTCAGAGCTATGTTAACAATAGTAGCAGATATTAAAAGGTCAGGGGACAGGAAAGGAGGAGAACAGGGCGAAATGAACAATCCACAGAAGATTTTGTAGAAACAAGCAAAGAAACTTGGGCCAGGATAGATACAGGACTGCAAGACAGTTGGAACAAACTTCAGGAAGGCTTTAGTGATTTTTTTTTTAACTCAAATTCTCCAAGTCCTGACTTTGTGTGGGCACTACATACTGCCCAATTAGCCCTGACTCAGGACAGCACTTAAGGACCTTTAGCAAAACAATTGGGTTTTCTGGCCTCTGAAAGCACCCTATAAAAGTGGGAAGTCCAATCAGCCTCAAAACATGTTCTGTACAACTGGGCAGCTGGATGTACCACAGCTAGGGTTTCCAGCATCCAGGTGGGGTCCCAGAATGACAACTGATCTCCAGGCTACAGAGCTGAGTTCCTCTGAAGGGAAACGGCAGCTCCATAGGGTTGCTAGGTCCCCCCGGCCGCCAGTGGGGAATGGGGGGCGGTAGGGATGCCAGATGCAGGCTGGGAAACTCCTGGAGATTTGGGGGTGGAGCCTGGGGAGGACAGGGACCTCAGTGGGCTACAATGCCATAGAGTCCATTTTCCAAAGCATCCAGTTTCTCCAGGGGAACTGATCACTGTAGTCTGGAGATGAACTGTAATTCAAGGGGATCCCCAGGTCCCGCCCGGAGGCTGCCATCCCTCGTGGGCTCCATGGCATCATATCCCTGCCAAACTCGTCCCCTCCCCTCCCCAAACTCTGCCCTCCCCAGGCATTGGCTCTAAATCTCCAGGAATATCCCAAGGCAGAGTTGGCAACCCTAACTCCAACATTTTTTTCTGGAAGTCTGCCCTTTTGTTTTCCCTTAGCAACAATAGGGAGGGGGTCTTGTGCTAGGTCTCCTACAGCTCCATGTGTATATACCATCTTTCTTTACCATTTCTGCAATGTCTGTTTACTAATAAAGCTGTGCCATTAAATGAAACATGAAAATTAACTAAACAACAGCCCCCCCTCCAAAGCAAGTTGGGACATCTGTTTTTGTGCTCTGTCGATCAGTAACTCCAGCCAGTAGGAGAATCCTTGGCAGAGAGTACCAGGAATGCTCTAGCTAAACTGAGGCTGCAGTCACACTGGCGGCTTGGCGTGGTATGGTGGCACCTCTAATTGTACCAGTTTAAAGTGTTGCTGGGCATATCACCCAGTCAGCACACCCTGCTGCGGGTTACCCATGCGGCTGTCCCATGGTCAAGCATCCACATTACTGCAGCACCTCAGCCATGAAGCGTGCTGCCCCGTCAGTTTAAAAAAAAACAAAACGCAGGTGGATGTGTGTGCATATGCGCTCTTGCACACACAGGCAAAAACTTTTTCAAAAACACCGCAGTGGTGGAAACGGATTTGCAGGTCCCATCCAGGTTCCTTTGGCAGCAGGAGACCTCAGACATCGGAAAACCTGGAGGGAACCCCTAACAACCCGTTAATACCAGACTTTCCCCAATATCTGTTTATTCCACTTCCACTGCGGAACAGCACGGGTTGCCGACAACTGCACCACGGGAGGCAGATGTTCTTGTGTAGAGAGGCCCATTTATTCCACTCAGGTAATGCTACTATAGTGCCACAAACTGCACATGTGACAGCAGCCTGAATCAGCTATTTCTTACCTCTCTGATGCTCTGAGGGAAGAGAGATTCAGCAAAAGGGCTAACACAGAGCCTGTCCGACCTATCTAGTACCTTTTTGTCCCATCCCTCCTTCAAGCTTCAAGTGGCATATGTGGTTCTCCATTTCCCATTTTATGTTCAAAACAACCCTGTGAGATAGGTTAGGCTGAAAGAAAATAAGTGGCCCACAGTCACCCAGCAAACTTCCAGACCCAAGTCTGACATTCTAACCACTACACCACCCCAGCCACCCCAGACCGTATTAGCAGACTGTGTTCCTTCAGTGTTCCCTTTTTCTCATATGTGTGAGACCAATGGGGCCAAAAACAAAAGGGAGGATTTGGATAGTTACATATTGTGACAACTGTGTTCTGTTCCTCTGGGCCTTGAAACTGTTGGATGTTGTAACTCTGCATGCAAAAGGATCTGGGAGGGAAAAGGTTAAGAGAATTCTCTCACTGGGGTACACTTGGCAGTTGACCCCACCCTCCTCTCATCAGTTAGATGTTGAGCCTCTTTGGCCATAGGTTGACTTCTGTTTTCTCTTATATAGGACCTCTCTTCTTCTTCTCTCTTACCTGGGCTTGGAGCTGTAGCAAGTTAACCTTTTTGAAGTTAATCTGTTCACAATAAGTTAAATGTACATACATGAATATGTCACGAAAGATGTGCTTCTATTTTTGTAAGTGAAATTCCTTGCTCTTGTAACCATTGAAGTCAGAACATCTTTGTAAAGTTTCAAACAAACAGTATCGAACAAAGAGGAAATGTGGAGGATCGGGGATACTGCATAAAGTTTCTGTGCTTCCAAGTCAAATGGGTTTGTTTTTTTACATTTAACCCAATGGAAACCTACTTAAGACAACCAAAATTGTGACAGTGATTCCAACTTTACGTTGTAAATTATCCATCCTGGAAGTGCTCAAAGGCCTCTCCTGACTCACAGTCATAAAGTTTCACACCAAAACACACTTCGAAACCCACACATACTTGGCACTTACATAGCCATCTAGGCCACGTCAATCTGTTTACAGTGCTGACTTGCGCTTGGATTGCCGTTCCCCAGGAAATAAGAATGGAAAGATTTATCTAGTACGTGTTTGTCTTTTATCAAGGTGTTCTCTACAAAAAAAAAGTCAGAGCTGACTAAGCTGACATGTGGTATCTGCAGCCAGTAATCATGCCTCGGAATATCCCACTATTCTCTGAGGTTTATACTGACCACAGTTCCTCAAACGGGGCAAGTATCACAGGTCTCCTGTTTATACGGATCAGGGTCAAATGATCAGATTGGAAGTTGAGCATGGTCTGATCTTGTGAACTCTGCATGTGGCCTCAAAAACACTGAATCAGCTTCTTTTCCTTCCATATCTTACTCTGTAGTATGCGTTCCTGTGCATGTTTGAAAGCCTCATTGGATGATGCCAGGCACAAATGAGGGCATCTAGTAGAACTATGTGATCTGTGTATAACCTTGATTGCATATGCATGCTATTATGCTTGGTACCAAACAATCTACAGAAGAAAAATAAGTAAAACCCAGTCTTTAAGGGTATCTGCAAATTTACTGTGGGCGTATTAGTAAAAATGTCAACTTACATAGATTTTGGACAGAGCTAGAAACCTATCCCAACACTGTGACAAGCCCAGTAGGCAAGCAACCTACAGTTCGTGTTAGAATATTTTGCATTAATAGACTCTGTGATCTCTGTAGTTTTTACTTCAGAATAATTAGAAGGATTGTTATCTAAACCACAATGTCTAAACTACGATCATATTTGACCCTTGTTGTGGCATGGACAATGTAAACTGTTAGATGAAGAACAAAAGAGTCTTGTGGCACCTTGAAATCTAACAGATTTATTGTGGCATAAGCTTTCGAGATTGGCGACTTTCGACAATAAGAGGACTTCAAAGAGTGACTTCAACAGGGG
>NW_015177037.1:83309-85848 GCF_001447785.1 Gekko japonicus | reverse complement strand
CCTCATCAGTGCCACAGGTGAACCTTTCGGCAAAACCAAAATCCGTCTCATGAAATAATTTTGCACAGTTTCTATCAGGGTTAGCATCGACTCATTCCAACCCCAAATCTCTACCCCATGCAACATTGCAGCGGTTATCTTACTTACAAAGACCTTGACAGCCGGATCTATCATACCACCACTCCTGGAGAAATAAAACTTCAATAAATCAGTTTGTTTTTAAGATGCCACAAGCCTCCTTTGTGGATCTGCTGCGACATATGAACATGCTGAACAGCAGGAAATAGGATTCTTATCTCACTATCCCCAAGCATTTCCCCTCTACTCGAACTGATTACAGCGCTCACTGTACCTCTGCAGCCTGAGCTCCTTCTTTGCAACATCCCTCCCACCTTCTTGCCGGGATACAAGGACCCAGAGATCTCCCTTCCAGTCCGTATCTGACAAAGGGAGGTCTCACTCTTGCAAGCTTTTACCCCCAAAATGTTGTTGGTCTCTAAGGTGCTACTGGACTCATATCTAGTTGTTTAGCAATTGTGGATGGTCATCTCACATTTGGAAACAGGAAGGAAAGCAGTTCTAAGTTATTACTGTTATTATTACTTAGTTGGCAGAAGCTGTAGGGGTGCTGCTGTCGCTTTTGGTGCTCTGGGACTGATGTCGCAATGAGTCCCTTATACCATCTGCTGTGTCTTCTTCCACACCCCCAGGGCTATTTTTGGGCAGGAACGCACAGGAACGGAGTTCCGTCTGGCTCCCAAGTTGGCCACGCCCAGCAGGAACTCATTAGCATAATAGGCCACACCCAACAGCAGAAACTCATTAGGATTGGCTACATTAGGGCCTAACATGCAAAGGAGTTCCTGCTACAAAAAAAGGCCCTGGGTTTTGACAACAAACAAGGTAAACAGAATAACAAGCAAAAGATGGGTGTGGCTGGATAACCACACTTCTGGTAACATGTGGGTGCGGCCTAATGTGCTAATGAGCTGTGCTGTCAGGGGTGTGGCCCAATATGCTAATGAGTTCCTGCTGGGCTTTTTCTACAAAAAGAGCCCTGCACACCCCCATAACACCTGCTGAGTCGTACATCTGGAAACAGACACAATATTATAAGACTGCAGCAAAAGTATCCAGTACCCATTTCCCCAAAATCCTGAGAAGCTATCGTGGCACTTTTTATCGCTGAGGGAAGAGGAAATGCAAAATTGTATTTTAAAATCCAGCAAGCCTTATCTCTGGAGGTAGCCTAGAGAATGTCACATTGGAGAAACAATAAAGAATCCCGATATAGTTATTTGCTTAAGGTTATATTAACTTCGTGAGGGTCATAGCGAACAACAAGGGGCTTCTGATAAGCAGTTTTAGATAATGAGGGTTTTACTGTGAGAGCACCGTGTACTTGAAGAAAGACCGCGGTGGCCGGTGGATGAACAAAATGTTAAGACACATCTAATTTAGGGGATCAGCTGTGCTGCTTTAGCCTGGCCTCTGAATTACATCTGTGCAGGATGCTTCTGCCCTGACCTCGTCAGGCTAGCCCGATCTTGTCAGATCTCGGCAGCTAAGCAGGGTCAGCCCTGGTTAATATTTGGATAGGAGACCACCAGGGAAGACCAGGGTCACTATGCAGAGGCAGGCAATGGCAGACCACCTCTAGGGGGGGAAAGGATGCTTCTGCCTCTATTTGTCCTCCCCGCTTGGTTCACACAACTGCTAAGAGACTGGCAAGAGACTAGTATGGGTTGTGCAGACCACATGGCTTGCTTTCCTATGGGTATATTTTCAGGAACGCTGCCACCCCATAGGGTTGCCAGCCTCCAGATGGGCCCTGGAGATCTCCCAGAATCACAACTGATCTCCAGGTCACAGGGATCAGTGCCCCTGGAGAAAATGTTGGCTTTGAAGGGCAAACTCCATTCCATCACATTCCTGATGAACTCCATCTCTGCCTTCCCCAGGCTCCCCCTCCCAAATAACCAGGAATTTCCCAATCTGGATCTGGCCACCCTACAACCTCCAACAGAAGAAAAGTATTACTTTACCACAAATGATGGCGTTTCAGATATGCACAGGAATGACCAGTGGTGGTCTGATCCATACTGAAATGAGCCCAGAGGAACAGAAAATGAGCTCCGCTTCACAAAACTGAAATCTCTGCAAATATTTGCTAATGGTTCGTAGAAAATGGAGTCATTTGGTGCTCTTAAGTGCAGAGCAGGGCTGAAAAGAGGATGCCTCCCAGTGCAAGGTACACAAGAGGAGGAAGCAATAGGGTTGCCAACTTCAGGTTGGGTAATTCCTAGAGATTTGGGGGCAGAGCCTCAGGAGGGTGCAGTTTGGGGAGGGGAGGGAGGCCAGCAGGTTATACTGCCATAGAATTCAGCCTCCAAAGCAGCCATTTTCTCCAGTGGAACTGATCTCTGTCATCTGGAGATCAGTTGTAATTCCAGGAGATCTACAGGTCCCACCTGGAGATGGCAACCATAGGAAGCAAATATTAAACATCTTCTCTGTCGGCATGGCACAGACCCAGTTT
>NW_015177037.1:81684-83236 GCF_001447785.1 Gekko japonicus | reverse complement strand
AAAAGGGAAAGGAGATTGTAAAATGTGACATGATCGAGGTTTATAAGATTATGCATAGGATAGAGCAGGTAGAGAAAGAAGTACTTTTCTCCCCTTCTCACAATACAAGAACTCGTGGGCACTCCATGAAATTGCTGAGCAGTTGGGTTAGAACGGATAAAAGGAAGTACTTCTTCTCCCAAGGAGTGATTAACACATGGAATTCAGTGCCACAGGAGGTGGCAGCAGCTACAAGCATGGACAGCTTCAAGAGGGAACTGGATAAACATATCGAACAGAGGTCCATCAGTGGCTATTAGCCACAAGGTATAGATAGGAACTCTCAGTCTGGGGCAGGCGATGCTCTGTATTCTTGGTGCTTGGGGGTGTGTGGCAACAGTGGGAGGGTTTCTAGTGTCCTGGCCCCACTGCTGGACCTCCTGATGGCACTTGGTATTTTTGGCCACTGTGTGACAGAGTGTTGGACTAGATGGGCCATTGGCCTGATCCAACATTGGCTTCTCTTATGGTCTTATGTTAAGCCACTCTGAGACTCCCTCAGGTAGTGAAGGGTGGGGTATAAATCCAATATCTTCTTCTCTTTTCTCTTCTTCTTATAAGAAGACTAGCCTGATACCAATGCTTCACTGCAGTATTTAAGTTCCGTAAATCCAATTATAATACTGATGGTGTGAAGTTTGAAATGTAATATTTGTTGTAGGAATTCTAATGGAGAAGATTGTAGTATAAAAAATGAAGTGAGATATAGGTACTGGTGTTTTTTTCCTCTACTGAAGGTCCTCTCTGTGATTGCCATGCTGGCTGTTATGAGAAATGTCTATTCAGGAGTCTTGAATTGCTGATTTCTGTAACTGTCTTCAACTGTGTGCAGTCTTTTTTTAACTGTGTTTTTACCTCAGAACATTGAGATCCACAGCTGAGCAATCAGAGGGAAGTGGGTGCAAGCAGGCAGGTTTTACCTCAGAACTCTGAGCTACACAGTTGACCTATCGAGATGGGGGGGGGAGGCAGCAGCCTGTCAGGCACATAGAAAACAATTGGGGGAACACATTTTGCCCCTTTTTTACCCACTTAGGGGTCGTGTTTCTCAGAAATCTCTTTGTAGTGAGGGATGACATCATGGTAGGAATGTCCTTATTTTGGGTTTCTTGTTTTGGGTTTCTTGGTGAAGGGGTTTGGCCTGGGCATTGATTTTTTTTTGAGTGCAGGGTGTACTTTTAATAAACATGTTCCCCATTTATGTTACATTTAAGAAGTGGGACATATACATATTCAAAACAACATCCGAGCTATCAGATATTAAGCATGTTCATATGAACCAATTTTCCATAACCCACATTGTGAGAAGTTAAATAACCTGATACAGGAAACCACTTTTCTACAAATTTGGGGTATATTTCCATAGTGCGTGGGAGTGTGGCTAAAGGGCAGCCTCCCTGATGGATTAAAGTACCCTAGCCCTGCTCCTACTCCTGACAAACACCCACCTGTCTGGTATAAAGGGGGGGATTATGTTTAAAGGGATCGGGGAGGCTGGGCCAGCAGCAGTGCT
>NW_015177037.1:71019-81276 GCF_001447785.1 Gekko japonicus | reverse complement strand
GGCACATAGAAAACAATTGGGGGAACACATTTTGCCCCTTTTTTACCCACTTAGGGGTCGTGTTTCTCAGAAATCTCTTTGTAGTGAGGGATGACATCATGGTAGGAATGTCCTTATTTTGGGTTTCTTGGTGCAGGGGTTTGGCCTGGGCATTGATTTTTTTTTTTTGAGTGCAGGGTGTACTTTTAATAAACATGTTTCCCATTTATGTTACATTTAAGAAGTGGGCCATAAACATATTCAAAACAACATCCGAGCTATCAGATATTAAGCATGTTCATATGAACCAATTTTCCATAACCCACATTGTGAGAAGTTAAATAACCTGATACAGGAAACCACTTTTCTACAAATTTGGGGTATATTTCCATAGTGCGTGGGAGTGTGGCTAAAGGGCAGCCTCCCTGATGGATTAAAGTACCCTAGCCCTGCTCCTACTCCTGACAAACACCCACCTGTCTGGTATAAAGGGGGGGATTATGTTTAAAGGGATCGGGGAGGCTGGGCCAGCAGCAGTGCTAAGGCAATCCTTCTAAGCAAGCATCCCTGATGGTTTTAAGGACTCCACACCCCTTCCAACCCTTGACAGGCAGTTGTCTGTCAGGTGTAGGAGGGGTAGTGTCTGAAGGCATTGGGGAGGCTGGACCAGCAGGATTGCTAAGGCAATGCTGCTTGGGCACCCTCCCTGATGGCTTTCAATGCTCTGCCCCTGCTCCTGCACCTGACAGACAACTACCTGTCAGGTGGAGGAGGGGTGGGTGGGAGTGTGTCTCCTCTTGAGATATTAATAGGTTCGATCCCTTCATCAGGACTGCACGTCAATGTGATCTTCCAGCAAGTAGTGCCTCCAAAACTGCTTTGTTTTCCAGCAACAGAAACTCCCTCAGAACAATGTCTAGAGAGTGGGTCGACTGCAGTGTATCATTTTGTGTTTGCCTCAAGTCTTAAAGACTGGATTTATTTGTTTCATGGACATTTGTTTTTCCAGTGTGGAACTGAGAAGCCTTTTCTTCACCTTAGAACAGTGAAGCCATACTTGGGGATGTATTGTTCCCTTCAAGTTCTTAACTTGTCTGTGTAACCATTGTATTGTATTAGTCTGAATAGTATATCGAAATAATAAGAGTTCCTTAGGAATTGTAATACTATGGAGCTTTACTTGATGTTAAGTTTCATATGGTTTACATTTTTCATCAATTTCCTTACATTGTTGTAAGTCAATCACTCTGTTCAGAAAGGTAAGAAAATCATCTCCTCCTCATACCAGCTCAGCAGTGGTTGTGTGGAAAGAGACATGACACAGCAAAGAGACAGGAGGCAGTAAGGTGGGTACATTAATCTCACAGAAGCTTTTCTTTTGTGGCACATACTTGAGAATTATTGGTGTATGATCAGGACTCCCAGTACCTCAGGCCA
This sequence comes from Gekko japonicus, assembly GCF_001447785.1. Taxonomy (NCBI): domain Eukaryota; kingdom Metazoa; phylum Chordata; class Lepidosauria; order Squamata; family Gekkonidae; genus Gekko; species Gekko japonicus. The sequence continues at coordinate 79,860 of NW_015177037.1, read as the reverse complement.
ATTCCCACAATGCACTTCTTTGCTTTCCTCCCTTTCTTTTCCCCTGGTGCCTGCCCTCTGAGGTTCTCTGTCACAGCAAGAAACAGTTAATGATTTTTGGGGGTAGACAACCGAGAGACGTGAAATCTATCCATTTAGAGAGATCAGCAGAGCAGGATTGAAAAGGAGGTCCACTCACTGAAGCGAATCTGCAGGACCGCCATTTATAATTTCATCAGGCTTTTGCTTTGTAGGTTGTTCCTTTCGTTAATTTACAGAGCTTGACTCACTAACCAGCTGGCATGACATGCATGGAAATGGCCCTGAAGCAAAATGATTTAGTCAAGCAAGAAGCAGGCCCATCTGGGCAGAGAGAAAGCAGGATCCATCCTGACAGCACAAGAAAGCAAAGGCTGTTAGGAGCTGGCTGTGTACTAGTGCTTTTAGAAGCAGCCACATGGGGTCTGCAGCTTTAAGAAAGAAATGGATGCCCTTTATTGCTAGAGAAATCCAGACTCAGACAGCAAAATAGAGGTAGGCATTCTAGCTCTCTGATGTAGGATAGAGACAGATATCATGGACGTCAGAGAGAGAGCATAGAGGCAACAGATACCAAAAGCACAAGTTTCATGGACGTCAGAGAGAGAGCATAGAGGCAAGAAAAGAAGGAAAGAAGTCTCTGGGATTAGTTTATCCCGCTCTGTTGCCCCCTTTGAAGTACTGGTGTGTGTGCGTGTGCGCAAAGGAATGTAGTAGCACAGTCTGTCACTTCCGACAAAGGTAATATGCATATGCTCCAGGTGTAGTCTTTTAGTCAGTATCCCCTTTCACAAGCATAACTCCAAAAATCAGCAGATGCTCAAAAAGGGCTGCCATTTCCATAGATGTCCAGATGGAAGAAGGCTGGAATTTGCACCATACCATAGTATTTAGTATTTGTATAGCATTTTCAAGTTTTCAGAGCACTTCACATACATTACCTTCTAGCCCTTATAATGGTTTTGCAAGGTAGGCCTGTATTAGTGCCAATATTGCAGATGAGGGACTGACTCTGAGTGGTTTGTAAAGCCACCAACTAAGTTTAGGGGATGGGTAAAACTTAATCAAGGAATTTTCTGACTCATAACTTAGTCTCTGACAATACACTCCTCTGTTGTAACTCAAGATCAGGCAGCTCTTTCTTTAATCAGTAATTTTAGTTTATTGGAACAGAACACACAACAATACAGAATACACAGACCAACCCCAGCTTATATACAGTTTGGAACTGGCTAAACCACAACCCTAGAACAGTAAGGTCCAGTCATAAGTGAGTGCTTAGGACCCTATAGGGTTTGTTCCCGCCAAAAGTCATAGTCTTCCCTGATTGGTCCATTGCACAATGGCAGCCAATCAGGCTGTTGATTTCAGGATACTGAGAGTCTATGGAGCTTGTGACTGAAGCTCAGGCTCATTCTACAATTCAGGCTTTCCATATAACACAATACATAACACCCTTCTAAGGCTATGGACTTCACCAAGGTCCAGGGCTGAGGAAGGGTGTAACTCTGATTAGAATTGCACTGTTAGCCACAGACATACTCAAAGCAATGGAGATCTTGACAAAGACTGGTGAATGTATCAATAGGTGTTGTTATATCTACTGGGCATCACTCATTATAAGTGCCATGAATTATAACCATGCTTAAAACCATATACTTTTATACACCTTTGCTTAGAAATGGTACACACACTTATCTGGCATTTCATAGCTTCTTTGTGGTTTGTTGGTTTGTTTTTTCTTTCCCTCTGCTGTGTATATATTCTGCTGATAAAAGTTTCATTTCATTCATGTGATGAAATAGACTTTAATCCATAACAGTCTATGCTTCAACAAATCTGTTCATCTTTCAACACACCACATGACCCTTTTTAATTTTTTTCTGCATCAGGCTACCCCACTTGGGAATCAGTGGGAAAAGTAACTTGACCAGCATTGTGCATATGTATTATAATCATATACAGTAAGAAGGCAAAGGAGTGTGAATGTAATGATATAACATTATTGGAATGTGTTGTGTACCCAGAGAAACCGCGCACACGGTTGGGTCCGCATGTGGCCATGTGAATGGCCCAAGCTTCGGTTCCAGAGACAATAGCCTGAACGGATCCTAGGGCGTGCCTATCGGACGGCTAGGATCCGAGAATGGACCTATGGGACTTGGGTGCACTGTAAATATCGTATCACGGGGGGGTTGGGGGTTGGGTGTGGTTTACTACGGGGATATAAGCTGGCCTCAGGCCCGGCTACAGCCATCTCAAGTTCTCTTGTATCTAATAATGTATGAGCTGAAATCACTCCTCCATGCATCAGTCTCAGTACTTTATAACATGCAAACCCAATTATGCGCGAATAGCAAAGCTGTATGTGAGTTAAGAAGAAATCAATTCATGAGCAGCTTCATTGCATAGCATATATTGTCTTCATTGTCTTTCCACACTCCTCCATGACTAGCCTGTTAAATACAAAATGGCTAAATCCTGAAAAATGTACACAGGAACAAGCTGTGACAGCCTGTCAATGCATAAGAAGAACACACTCTTTGGTTTCTCTTGCTTGTCTGTTGCACATTCATACCATGCATATATAGTAGAAAAGGTGCATTTCTTTATATGGCACATTGCAGGTACCTGTGGGACATCAACTTATTTCCTAAGAATAAGATGAAAAAAAGGCCTTTATGACCTGAGAGCAACAACAGCCTGAAGAGGTTTCCCTTGACCGTCAAAAGTAACTAGTTCAGAGTGCCTTGAAATAGTTTTATAAAATGGACAAGTTTCTTTCCCGGTTATATATAAGTGGTTGTTCCTCTTATTTTCTTAAGCATCGTATTTATTTTATTTATTTTGTTTACTTCATTTATAGTCCATCTTTCTTGCTGAGACTCAAGGCAGGTTACAGAATATGAAACAATGCAATCAAGCAGTTTAACTATCCACAGATTTGGCCAGGTTGAGAATTAGATATGCTGAAAGCTGAAGGGGGGGGCAGATAAAATGTAGATTGGTTTGTGAGAGGGGAGGAGAGAAGGAAGCAGGAAATGGTAAGGATGGGGGGGGGTTACCAGGAGAGGCCGCCAGGGGAGGGAAAATGGAGTTTGGAGAGGGGGGGCAGATAAAGATAGGTTGGCTGGTGAGTGGGAAGAAGAGAAGGGGAAAGGAAAAGTGGAGAGGCTATGGGAGCTTTCATGAAAGGGGAAGAGGAAATAGTTGGGGATGGGAAAAGGAGATGCCTCTCCGCAAGTCCTTGTGGGTCCCCCATGTGTTATTTTATAATACTTTTTATGTGCAAAATGCCTTTAGAATTTTTATCCACACATTTGACATCAACATGGACAAAATCATAAATCAAAACTTCTAAACTGAACAAGCCTGAGGCAAAGCATCTGGGAGACCTGGATTTGAATCCTTACTCTGCCATCAAAGCTCTCTGGATGGCCTTGGTCCATTCACTGTCAGCCTAACCTACCTCACAGGGATGTTGTGATGATAAAATGGAAGGGAGAATGATGTTGTAAACTGCTTTAGGTCCCTATAATAACACATCACAAACATGAGTCTCCTGTGGGGTTAAGGGAATTAACAGACAGCACAAAACACTTCTGCTTTTAAGAAAGACTTGGCATGTATGTTCCCAGCACAGTGATACAAGCTGAACCAATAATTTTATGCTAGCCCCTCTGTCTGCATCACTCATGTCTATGCTCATTTCCTGAGGTTCACAGGTAGGGTGATCTGGGCCTGATATATTTAACCTTTAGCAATGGCTTCTTTCCACTGACTTTCTGCCAGTCCTTTGAATGCTTATAGTCAGTTTTCTTCTTGAAGCTCCTTCAAATGCATACTGCTACTCAGGGCTATTTTTGGGCAGGAACGCACAGGAACGGAGTTCCGGCTGCCTCCCAAGTTGGCCACGCCCAGCAGGAACTCATTAGCATAATAGGCCACACCCAACAGCAGAAACTCATTAGGATTGGCTACATTAGGGGTGTGTGGAAAAGGAGTTCCTGCTACAAAAAAAGGGCCCTGGGTTTTGACAACAAACAAGGTAAACAGAATAAAAAGCAAAAGGTGGGTGTGGCTGGATGACCACACTTCTGGTAACATTGGGGTGTGGCCTCATATTCTAATGACTTGTGCTAGGGGTGTGGCCCAATATGCTAATGAGTTTCTGCTGTTGGGCATGGCCAATTATGCTAATGAGTTCCTGCTGGGCTTTTTCTACCAAAAAAAGCCCTGCTGCTACTGATCTGCAAATAGAATAATATGAGTTTTTAAAATATCCTGGTAAGTAAGTGAGGCTGTTCAGGTACTTTATTTGGTGTAGTGGTTAAGGGCAGTGGACTATAATCTGGAGAACTGGGTTTGATTCCCCACTCCTCCACATGCAACCAGCTGGGTGACCTTGGGTCAGTCACAATTCTCTTAAAGCTGTTCTCTCAAGAGTAGTTCTCCAAAGATCTCTCTCAGCCCCACCTACCTCACAGGGTGTCTGTTGGGGAGAGGAAGGGGAGGAGAGTGTAAGCCGCTCTGAGACTCCAAGTGAAGGGCTCTTCAACTTTTCAATAAATCCAACTCTTCTTCTTCGTTTGCTTGTTTGTTTACTCAGAAAGGCCCAGGTATGAAATCATGGAAGTGCAAGCTCAAGATGCATCACACACTTGATTCAGCATATATTAAGGCCCCCCCCGATTTCGCTTATTGTAGTATATGTACTTAAGGGGCAGTCATTTCTATTGCCCATGTCTGCTGGAGGATTGTTCTTTTGCTATATTCATGTCGCAATTTTGGAGCAGATATTCTCCCGAAGTAGCCGGTGGTCATTGCCCATAGCCTAACAATGCAATGAGCCATGGCTTCATGGTTCAGTCTTTGGCACCTCCAGTTAAAAAAGGCTCAAATAGTAGGTGACAAGAAAGGCCTCTCCCTGAGACCCTGGAGGGCCGCTGCCAGTTGAAGTAGACAATATTAACCTTGGTAGACCAATGGTCTGACTTAGTAAAAGGCAGCTTCATGTGTTCGAACATAAATGGATTTAATGATTCACGTGTATCAAAGTCAGGGGGTGCATACTTTTTTAAAAAATGCAAGGCCATTCTTTTTCAACGTAGCCCTGCCTGCAATGAAATCGTGCACGCTCACTTCTTTTGCACCTTGTTGGGAAAGTAATTTTCCTGATACATACACAGCCCCTTTTCAGAATTTCATGAGACAGGCAGTTTCTCTGTGGCTCCCTGGCTGTACATCAGGTATTCTTTTGCCTGCCATTATGTTTCTGCCTTCAGCAGGAGGACACTGTGTATGGTTTGTCATGTCCCCAGTCAGTACAACCACAGACTTTTTGGATTCACAGGCAGTCAGGCAAGGACTGTTCTACTGCCAGGCTTGCTAAAGTTGCCTTCAGGGAGCAACCTAGATCTTTAAGGCAGTGTCATGTCATTCTGAATCTTAAGTACTAGATATATATGTAACTTTACAGAATCCTCTAACTACCCTTACACAAGCCAGGCAAAGTATACCCTTCAAACGGTCTCATGCGCCTTTTTCTATAATTTATTTGCACAACAGAACCTGAAACTTGAATCTGGTAAACAACTGGTCCTTGTTCATTAGAATAAGTGATGTGAATTGCAGCTGCTCTTTTATTCCACCCTAATCCTTTTGTTTTCCTGGAGCCTTCTCCCTAACCAGAGGCTTGTCCTGGAATCGGTCTCTTGTCTAAACTGATGGTAGCTGGAGATCTACCGGGATTACAACTGATCTCCAGGTGACAGGAATCAATTCACTTGGAGAAAATGGCTGCTTTGGAAGGTGGAGTCTATGGCATTGTACCCCATTGAAGTCCCTCCCCTCCCCAAACCCTGCCTTCCTCAGGCTCCACCCCCCAAAATCTCCAGGTATATCTCAACCCAGAGCTGGCAACCCTACTTGCTTTCAGTATTGATTCTGCCCTTCATCTGCCCTCTAAACTCTTCAAAGAAGAGACTGTGAGTTCTACCAGTGTTTGTGTCGCACTTGGCATGTGAACATGATGTCAGAGAACTAGTCTGATAAGCAGCTTTTGAGGATTTCACTGAAAGGACTGATTTCCTGTAAAATCCCAACTGCCCTGGAACAGTGATTCTGAAATGGCTTGTCTCTTTCTTCTCCCCATGTCTCAACCATAGCAAACTGTACCTTTGAATGAGGTGTTTTTCTCTGAGTCACAGTTCAAACATGAACCCATCTCTATCTCAAGAGTTAAATATCAGGTAGGGGTGTACAAAAGAGACAAAAAGCCCAAGGCTTTTGACCCAGGTGCTTCTGCCAAATGCAGTGAAATAGGAACACATGCAGGGCCATCAAATCTGTCCAAACAGGAAATCAAATAAATCACACGGCAGCCTTTTTATTGCAGCATAAAACATCAGAGGACAAGAACATCACTGTTGTCATAAATTAAAGTTTGTAAAAGCACCTCAAGTATATAACAACATACAGAATTTCCCATGGGTTCATCTAGGCCAGAATTTTGTTTCTAAAAATGGCCAACCCAATGTCCCCAAGAAACATACAAGCAGAACATGATGGACACTAGCAATATGCTTGTTTATGGTGTCAAGCTGATGGGTAATTAGTACACAGGGGGTGGGGTATTCAGCTTCCAGGTTGAATCTAGAGCCTACAGCTTGCTCTTCATGAATGTGCAACTCAAACATCAACATGAAATATACTGGTTTTAATGTTAAATTTTTATTAAAAATTGAAAAAATTATAAGAATCCGGACATCAACATTTGAATGATAACAATCAGGGGTCTTTTAGGGACGGAGCGCACCGGAGCACCGCTCCGGCAGCCCAGGAGCCCGCATAAATGGTGGCAGTGGCAAGCCCCACCCCCAGCTCCCCGCGCCGAAAGCACTGCAGCCAAGGGGAGGCCCGGAGAGCCCCGCTGCCAGGTATCCCGGGCCCGCGCAGAAGCGCTGCGGCTTGGGGGATGCCCGGAGAGCCCCACCGTCGGCCCATTCTTTCATAAGGTGGGGTTAGGCAGTGGCCTAGGGGCGCCGTCCTATGAGGGTGCCCTGCTGGCTTCCGCCCCGCTCCCTCCCTGCCCAAAGCCCTGCTCCAACGGCGCTTGGCAGAAGAAGCAGCGGCATTCAGGGAGCACTGTGCTGTGCACGTCGGTGGTCCTCCTCCTGCTGTTGCTGCCTAAAGGACTCCATGTGGGCCCTCCTGCTCCACAGTACAGTTTGCCGCTTGCCTCACCACTGCTGTTTTCAGTCAGCAACTGAAGCCCCAGCCAAAGCACACACAGTTCCCAGGCCCCAGCGTCCCTGGACAGTGGACTCGAGCTACAACAGGTGAGTGGGTGGTGGTCAGTTGGTTGCCAGGCCCGGGGAGAAACAGGGCAGCAGCAAATCAACTCAAGGCTGGGAAAGGCCAGCTGCTGGTGGTGGGCAGAGCGGACGCCTGGGGAGGAGGGGCTACTGAGATGAGGACTAGGACCTTGAGTGGTGCTGCGGCTACCTGGAGTGGCAAGGCCAGTGGCTGGCAGCAGCAGGATCCTGCCCTTGCCCCTGGGCCTACCCACCTGCCTTCTGCCCCCCGCCCGGCTGTCTCCCAGTCCCAACCAGCCCCCCCTCCCGAGGCTGCTCCCTTTCCCCTCTGCAAGGCTGCAGGAGGGCAGGGCCCATCAGGCGGAGGCATGGTGGATGCACTTCCCCCCCGTGTTTTCCCCGCTCCTTTATCCACCTCTCCGGGGTGGGGTAGAGGTGGGCTCGCCCCTCTCCTCCCACTTCCAAGTGCTTTGCAAATCCCTCGGAGGTGCAGATCTCCCGGCGCTGCTGCTGACCACCCTCTGCCTCCAAAGTCGACTCTTCGGCTTCGGCATCTCTTGTTTGCAAGTGGACAGCCGGGGGGGGCTTGCTTGGAAGGCTGCTGATCCGGACTGGCGTCGCCTGGGCAGCCACTGGGCCCTGGAACCCCTGTGTCATCATTCCCCCTACCCCGGGGCAGTTGCTCCGAGCCAGAGGAAGCTGGCTTTGCTTGTGGTTGTGGAGCCGGGGGAGGGAAGGCGAGAGGGACGCCTGGTTGGGACAATGCCTTCCCCTTCTCCTCTATGCCAGGGCTGAGTTGAGAGGGCTTGCAGAGGACCCTGTGATTGCCTGCTTTGCTCTCTTTACCCTCCCCCCCAATGGGAAGGAAGAAGGGATGGGGACGACGAGGGGAGTGGGGCCCTGGCTGCTGTCTGGGCAGCCCCCACCTGTTCCGATCCGAGGAGGCATGCTGCATCCAGACATGATGTGCTGAGCATCCCGTGCACCGAACCCCGCCGCCGTTGAGCGCTTAGAGAGGATAACGGGTTTTGCCGCGAGAGGATTCATTCAACCATAGAACCAGCTCTTCCAGGAGCAGCTGGGGGGGGAAGTGGGGGAGAGTCGGGCGCCCTTCCCTGGAGGAGGTAGGGGATCAGGTTGTTTAAAAGACCATCAAGGTGAGGGATTCTATGAACACTCTGTCTGGGGCAGCGATACTCTGTCTTCTTGGTGCGTGGGTAGCAACATTAAAGAGACTTAAATTTCAACATCACAATTAACCGGATTTTTCAAAATGTTTTGTGATTTGTTTTTTTTCTGTTTGGGAGAGAAAATCAGAGATTGTATTACTTGTTCTCACTATTTAAAAAAAATTAGCAATTTCAAATTTTGTGGTTTTCATTCTCCCTAAAATGCATCTATGTTTGAAATTTGGTGGGCGCATGGGGGGGGTGCCAGAAGGTAGCCTTGCCTAGTGTGCAAAAATACCTGGCACCGACGCTGGGTGGGGGTGGTGGGGGCTTGATGG
>NW_015177037.1:41970-70663 GCF_001447785.1 Gekko japonicus | reverse complement strand
TTCCGGTGATGTCAGGGGGCATGGCATATGCTAATAGCCTAGTAGCTCATTAGCATACCATATGCTAATGAGCTCCTGCAGCTCTTTTTCTATGAAAAGACCCCTGATAACAATACAATATTTCACCAACTGCACCTTAAGACAATAATCTTTATACATTATGTAAGCAATAATCATACTTAACAAATGCAACTATTACCAAACATTTCTAGGAAAAGGCAGTCTAAATAACATAACTTTAGAGCTAAACAGAAAATGAGACTATAGAAGAGTGTGATTATAGGACTTCTATTCAGCAGTACTTCAGAGGAGAGAGAATGTATAGTGGTACTGGTGTTCCAGACCATAATTTTTCGACTTCAAATCCTGAGCTGTGGATTCCAAAAAGAGAAACCATTTTTCTGTTAGATTAGAAAGACCAAGATGAGGTTCAGAACATGAGACAGATTCTGCAATTTTATCCATTATAAAAAATTCCCAGACCTTTAAATACCAATTTTCTATAGCCGGGAGAGAGGAGTTTTTCCAGTTCGGAGTTATGAGGCATTTACAAGTAGTAAGTAGGATACTGATTAATTCTTGACATATTTTAGGGAGATCAGAATTGTCCCACATATTCAGTAATAGTAATTCAGGTTTATTTGGAATGATATAACCAGTTATATTTATGATTTGGTTAAGTATAATGCCCCAAAAGTGTCTAACTTGTATGCATGACCACCAGCAATGTATGAATGTTCCCTGCTCATCACAGTTCTTCCAGCAGAAAGCTGGAACATTCATACAATGCAGTAGGGACAGGGTTCTATGCCATCTCATGAGCAGTTTAACAGAGATAAGTTGCACTTTGAGCGACTTAGACCAGGAGGCAGAAGATGTCCATATCCTCTTCCACTGAGAATTAGAAATATTTTGATTGCAATCTATTTGCCGCTTTGCCTGATAAGGGCTTGGAAAAGATCACCCTCCTTCTCAGCTATAGGAAAGGGACAGGTGTGCAACCCGGGTGTGGGAAGAAAGAGCAGCTGGGTTGTTAGAAGAGAACAGAGAGAGATACAAATAGACAGACTCTCCTGGGACTTTGGCTGAAGTACCTTGGAAGGCACAGGATCTCCCTAGGGATCCGATGAGGTGCAGAGTACATCTGCCGCTCTGTAGGAATACTTTTTAAAATTCTAGCTGTGCTATACATTTGTAAATATTATTTCAAAAGCCACCAGGTCACCAGTGCTCTCTCTCTTCCAAAGGGGGCCAGCCCAGGTAGCGCTGCCCTCCTCACCACTCACAGAAGTGGGGCGCTCATAACAATAATACTGTTTTTCTTCATTACATAACTTGTGAAACATATTCCAACAGACCAGAGGAGATAATTGCACAGGGGCTGGATGAAAGGTGGCTGGAATGTTATGTCAAGCTTCCACATTTTAATTTGGGGCATACGTGCACCCCACACTTAATATCTTAGGAATTGTGTACTTCTGTAAAAGGGACTAAGAAGAGCCTCTAGCAGAGAAGTCTTATTCACAAACATTTTGCAGCCTGAAACCATTCACCCTCCCCTGGGATCCACAACATCTAATCTTCCTTCCACTATCCCATATCCCTCTTTTAAAAACATTATGGTAAGCTACATGTGCCCTATTGGTTTCCTGAACTTTTCCAAGATCACTGTGGCTGCTTAGGCAACCAAAACGATGACTGAACTCCAGCGAGAAGAAGGAGTACTGCACGCATTTGGGAAGCTCTTTAAGCCATATGTTGCACACCACATTTTTTACAAACAGAGTTGGAGGGGGAAAGACACAGAAAATGATCTGCTCTGGCTGCCAGACAAAGGGGGAAGAAGTAGAGGAGGAGATGGGCAAGGGAGGTTGTCATTCTCCCCAAATCTGCTGCCTGAGGCACTGCTCCTGTGATAGATCTATTCCTGAAGAAGAAGCCTGCTTGTGGGCTGCATGGAAGTATCTAGCAGGCCAATGCTAGAAACTGGAAGGTGGGCAGATGTACCTGAGTGTTCTTAAAACATCTGCAATATGGAAGAATGCCAGGAGTAGACATAATATGGTTATGCTTCTCCAGGAGCAGGCCAGGACATTAAAGCAGGGCTAAGTGGCTGTGGTGACACAGACTAGAAGTTTAGGTTGACCCAAAGGGAAGCCTACACCCATTGCTATTGTGACAGTGACCCAGGAGCTTCCAGCATCTCAGGGGGGCACTTGCTCCTGGCCACCAGTGGCACTTTAGGGTAGTAACCCATTGGAAAGTTTCCTGACAAGTCAAAAGGGCCAGTCCAGTCCTGTGTTTCTATATCCGCAATTATTCTGTATGCTTATCCATCCTTATGAATATCATTGAGTTTCCTTCCAAAGATGCGACTACTATCCTTAAATTACAGTTGGGGGAATTCTGGCGGTATATTCTTTGACTCCCTTCCTAGGAAAAACCCTTTCTTAGTTGGGGACCTTGGAGAGCTACTGCCAGACAGCAGATGATACAGATGAACTAACAGATGGCCTGGTATAAAGTAGCTTTATACGCTCAAGCATCTTTACATTTCAAGATCTATGGGAAAGATAAAATAGGCCAAGATTAAAATCCCTCAAATACTTTATAGCTCAAACACCTGCTGTGATTACTTTTTGTATCCCTAAGACCCAACACTAAGGCCATTCACATAGAACATTCTCTGTCGCGTGCACACACACACACACACACACACACACACACACACACCGGGTTTAAGCAAAGGGTTTTGTGCTTTTGGCATATGTATCTGAAATATCTGAAATTATTGGTGATAGCAATAGCAATAGCTACAGTGCAATCCAGAACAGAACTCTATTTAGGATTGCACTGTTAGTGTGTAGATTTATTGAGCTGGCCACAGACATAGATGTTGCTGGTGATTAACCAAATAAGGCCCAAAACATATGAGTAATGATTGGCGTATAGAGTACTAGTTGCTGGAAGGTAGATCTGGTCAGCTAAGCTTGTTGGCAAAACAGTTGTCATATTAAATGTTAGTGTCCTTCTAACTGTTGTGTCTGACATCAAAGTTCAGCATCCATCCAACTTCCCAGTCGTGTGTCCAAATCAAACAAGCAGTAAAGCTCTCCAAGGTAATAGTCAGCTACTGAAGTTCATAACCTGCCAAAGTTCAAGCATTAATGATGCCAACAGAGCAAAAGTCAAATAGCTTGTTTCAAGTTGCAAAAATACTGGCCAGGCTGATGTCTGTTTTCGAGAGTGCAAAAAACCCAAACATTTTAAAAAGTGCAATCAAATCCCAACCCATTATTTAACTCATCTTCAAGGAAATCTCTATGCTGCGCAACACTTATTGCCCATGTTAGAAAGCTGAAATGGCCATGAGAAGAGAAAGTTTACCTTACCTAGTCAATAAGGACTAAAGATTGAAACCAACTTGAAAGGCCACAATCATCACAGAGTTACATGTCTGAAATCTCTCCGAAGCCAATGTACTTAATGCTATATTGGAATGTGACAATGGAAATTTTAATGTTAATTAATAAAGTTTAATCACGTCACTTTCCCAGAGCCTGTGTTAGCTCAAGGCACAGATGCAGAGGGCACAGAAGAAACAGATTAGTGACTCCTTCATCTACAGTAGAGTATTCCCTCCTCCAAAGGTATTCCATGCCTGTAACAACAAAATATATCAGTACAGGAATGCTTCTCTAATGAGCATGTCAGCTTCTTCAGCTTTTCTCCCCAGCCATTCCTCACAGTTTTCACATTGTTTTCTTAACCCCGGAGGCCGCTTTAATGGATGTGATTCTTTCAATCCCTGTGCAATTAGCAAGTGCAGTAGAGACAAATCAGGCCTACTCGAAGCATGCCCTGCTGAGTTCGCAGCCACGGTCCATTGAGCCTCATTTCATGAATATATTCTAAATGGATACCTACCTATTTGTTTCTCTGTTACTGCAATCGTAAAACAGTTCAGGCCAAACCACCCCTGCTGCTGATCCTCATATCCCTCCCTCATCTCTCCCCAGTAAAGTGTAGCTGGCAAAACACAGGATATACTGACATCACATCAATGTGATTAAACATATGTGCCCCTCCCTGAAATGTGTACTTTGGGCTTGTCAAAGGGAATAGGGGGAAATGAGGGAATGACAAATCTACAGTAGGCCACCTCCTGAGGGGTGACCTGGCCTAGACCTCTGTAAAAAATCCAATAAATGTATATGCATGCCCATGTGTGTGTGTGTGGGGGGGGTGTCTTTACAACATTATCCAGTCTGTGAGAAATTAATCATGTTAGGATATAGGCTTGAATCCCATGGAGGATTTGGTGGATGGAAAGGGAAAGGATTTTTGTCAATTTCTCCTTCTAGCTAAAGACCTCTGACTCCTCCCCCACACACACACTGTTTCTGGGCATTTCCTTTCCCCCTGAGCAACACTGGGGAGGGGTATTCTTGGCTGCCGTAGGAGGAGGGAGGCATGGATGGAAGTCTCTTCCATCTCTAGAAACCTCCAGTGGAGCCAAGCTACAGAGTCCACATCTCTTCATTTCCAGGGTATATGTGCAAAGCAGTTTCCAGATAATACAAGAAAGAATACAAATTTGGGGTAACCATGAATCTGAACACTGTATAGTAGTCTTACTCCAAAGATTCACTGAGGTAGTTGGTTGACCTGTGACTACACCACAACACACCACAGGACATGACCGATTTTCCTCCTCCATACAATACCGTGTGGGTGAAACATTCTACATTACCGTGCTTTGCTACAAAGCCTCAACAATCAGGCTACAGGAAAGTTGGGCTAGAGGAAAAGTAGAAAGAGTTCTATCTTGATAACTCTGAAGGCAAAGAACAAACAACAAGATCCCCTGAGATCAGCGTAGAACTCTGGAGAGCAAGACCTTTAGACCATACCTTGTCATAGCTAGTTCAGAGGGCAGCTGAGGACACTGGCTGAGCTCAGCTAGAGACAGCAGCAAATGAAGAAAAACACAGACTATGGCTTTAAGAAATGGGAACAAACAAATTCTGGTGTGTTTGAAGTGCAATCCAGCATATCTGAAAGGACAGGGAGACTGACTGGTTTAAAGTCAAGGACAATGACGTGCTCTGTACCTTATAACCCACATTCTTCCATTGCCAAGACCATCTTACCGTTTATTTATTTAGTTGTTTTAAAAATGTATATCTCTTCCTCCTTAGTCAATACTGGAACTTGAAGCCGCTCACAGTAATAAAAACATATATACAATAAACTTTAAACTACGTAAAAACACTATAAAACCCCAACAAAGATCAAGGAACTTAAAAATAAAGCAAGAATGGGGATATAACACACAAACAAACCAAAACAATGAAAATATTATCTTACAAAACATTTAAAACCAACAGACAAGTTTTTTTAAAATACCAATAATAAATACCAATAAATACAATAAATAAATACCAATAATAAAGCAGTGTATAAGTAAAAAATCAACTGGAAATAACATCCTAACACCAACAAGAAATATAACATACAATTTTTTAAAAAACAAAAACAAAAACTAAGCAGAATGACTTCATAAATAAGTGTCTACCTGACAACAGAAACCTACCAAGCTTGATGTCAGGTGGATAGATGACAGGGAGGGCATTCTAGTCAGGGACTTTTCAGTTGTAGCACCTCTCTCTTGTCAGTGCTTGTGTCACTTCTGGCAGCAAAGATCCCATTTCACAAACTGTGCTGCGTACGCAAAGGGGGTGGGAAACCAGGCTCTAATATACCCTATAAGGAATTCTTCTAAGTGCAAGAATTATAATTCTTATAAACAATTGACTAAGCCAAGGTAAGTGTGACAAATGTACAAATACCTTTGTCATAGAAAGGTGACTGTTTGACCTATGTTGATTCAGCTCTACAGCTATTATGAGACATTATAAACATAATAAAAACCCTAGTTGTAGCATCAGTCGTCATCAATTTATTGTATAGCAATACTGCCATGCAATACAAAATAGTCATATAAAACAATTACTCATCCAGGATAACTACAAGAAATGCTCTTAAAACATGTTGCTTTTTTGTGATTTTATCTAGAATACCTTCAAAGGTCAGCCTTTAAAGCACAGCTGCTGAATTCGAACATCTTCCAATTTAGATCCAAAAAGCACCTGTGTGGTTATCTTAGTCAGAGCTAGAGTGTCCTCAAGCAAATAGCGGACACTCTAGCTCTGACTAAGATAGCCACACAGGTCCTTTTTGGACCTAAATTGGAAGATGTTCGAATTCAGCAGCTGTGCATTTGGCACCAGAAACATGGCTTTCATCTTTAGAGGCCTCACATACATCTTTGTCTTGTGTCTATAGATCTTGCTGCTTAACCTTCCTTTTCTCAGCCTTTAAAACATCCTAAAAAATTTCCTCTGGGCCCTCAACAAGTATCTGATATATATAATTGCCCTAATGTGTTGGCCATTTCCAGGTCTCCCATTGGCTGTGCTGTGTGCTCCATCAGCCATTGGCCCATTGACCATCACACAAGAGTACTCGTATGCCATTGGCTGGGGACTGGGTCTGCTCCCCTCCTCCATCCACTGTCAGCCCGGACACTCTTCCCTTACAGAATAAACTGCCAAAATGGCTGTCTCTCCTGATGAAGACACTTCTCCTTCTTGGCTCCTGTGGGACTAACTTTTCCCTCGGTGGCTGTTGCTAGGCAACCAAGCTTGGTTCTGTCAGTAAAAAGGCAGGAGGCCCTTTCCAGGCCTTTGTGAGGAACTCAATGAGGCCTGTCCTGACTATCCAGGTTGGGAAATTCCTGGATATGTTGTGGTGGAGTCTACGGAAACCAGAGTTTGGGGAGGGGAGAGGCCTCAGCTGAATAGAATGCCATAGAGCCCGCCCTCCAAAGCAGTTATTTTCTCCAGAGGGGGAGAGAACAGATCTGGAGTTCAGTTGTGATACACAGCGATCTTCAGACTCCACCTGGAGGTTGGCTACCCTAGGCGTAGCAGTGCTTCAGAGCAGGGTCTGCTAGACCCAGGTTCTTGCTGTGGAAGCTGAGTGGGTGATTTTGGACCAGTCACAGATTTTTCAGCCTAACCTACCTCACAGGGTTGTTGTGCAGATCAAAATGGGAAGTGGAGAATTATATAAGCTGCTTTGGTCTCCACTACAGAGAAAGACTGTACTTTTCCTCCTGGGGAACCATTGCTGCCAATCTCCAGGTGAGGGCTGGAGATCACTTAGAATTAAAACTGCTCTCCAGATGGTAGAGATCAGTTCTCCTGGAGAAAACAGCTGCTTTGTAAGGTGGACTCTGTGTCATTATACCCCGCTGAGGTCACTTCCTTCCTGCTTGCGTCCCCACTGCAGAGAAAGACTGTAGTTTTCAGAGTTAGAGGCTGTAGGTATGGGGGGGGAGATGGAAAGCGGAAGTCAGAGGGGCAGATAAAGGTAGGTTGATGATTGGCCGGGAAGGAGATAGGATTGCCACCTCCAAGTTGGGAAATTCCTGAAGATTTGAGGGGTGGAGCCTGGAGAGGGTGGGGTTTGTGGAGGGATGGGACCTCAGACAGGTACAATGCCATAGATTCCACCCTCCAAACCAGCCATTTCCACCTGGGAAACCATTGTTGCCCATCTGCAGCTGAGGGTTGGAGATCATTCAGAATTACAACTGCTCTCTAGATGGCAGAGATCAGTTCCCCTGGAGAAAATGGTGGGCTCTGTGTCATTATACCCTGCTGAAGTACCCCCCCAACAGCCAGTGTGACATAGCAGTTAGCACTTCAGAGCAGGGTCCGCCAGACCCAGGTTCTTCCTGTGATAGCTGATTGGGTGATTTGAGACCACTCACAAACTTTCAGCCTAACCTACCTCACAGGGTTGCAGTGCAAATCAAAAGGGGGAGGGGAGAATGATGTGAGCTTCTTTGGTCCCCATTGTGGATAAAGACTGTACTTTTCCTAGGTAGAGGCTGCAGGGACAGGTACAATGCCATAGACTCCACCCTCTAAACCAGCAATTTCCTCCTGGGGAACCATTGTTGTCATTCTCTAGGTGGGGGCTGGAGATCACACAGAATTAAAACTGCTCTCCAGATGGCAGAGATCAGTTCCCCTGGAGAAAATGGCTGCTTTACAGGGCGGACTCTGAGTCATTATACCCTGCTGAGGTCACTTCCTGTCCTGCTTGGGTCCCCACTGAGGAGAACTTTTCCTAGATAGAGGCTCCAGGTGTGCGGGGGATATGGAAAGCTGAAGTCAGAGGGGTAAATAACGATATGTTGATGGTTGGCTGGGAAGGAGATAGGGTTGCTACCTCCGAGATAGGTACAATGCCACACACTCTGCCCTCCAAACCAGCCATTTCCTCCTTGGGAACTATTGTTGCCAATCCCCAGGGGAGGGCTGGAGATCACTCAGAATTACAACTGCTCTTCAGATGGCAGAGATCAGTTCCCCTGGAGAAAAAAGTAAACTCTGTGTCATTATACCCTGCTGAGGTCACCACAGCAAATTGACGCTGAGTGCCCAAGGCCAGGGCACCCATCCAGAGTCTCTTTCTAGAGCTCGTTGTATTTATTTCCACAACAGGCCTTATTCCTAGTATTGTACTCATTTTCTTTTTGGCTTTTCCAGGAACATTAAGGACCTCAATATACATTATATTTTCCTTAGGCCCTTCCCAGGATCCACCAGGAGGAGTTTCCCTCAGACACACCTTGCTAAGTCTATGTTCAGAACACAGTTCCCAGGTGTACAGGGGAATATGGTAATTCAGATCAGAACTGTGGTAGATGGGGAGAGGAAGGTATAAGCCTTCTCCCCACACAATTGCTCCAGTCTGATATGGGCTAAGGTGGCAGATATTTGCTATGTTGGAGACACTTCCCTGTGCCTATCAGTCCCAACAGGAACCCCACCTTCGTGTACCAGGGAACTGAGTTCCATGCTCGAAACTCACAAAGCATGTCTGATTGAAGTCCTTGTGATGTACAGGGAGAGGACGTTAGGCCCTAAGTCACAAAGCAATTCAGTATTACAGTCACAATTCTGTGCCAGATACTTCTATAGCATACTCACATGAGATAAATAAACATTTGCATGCTAAATTGTTGTTGGATTGCTTAATATAGCTGATTCAGTTCTCAGATGTAAATCCTGAGTTCAAGGGCAACACTTCTATTGCCCCTGAACTGCAGTGCTTTCAGTCGCCAAGTTTATCTCTCTGAGCTGGCAGTTACACGGAGTCAACCACCATGTTGCTATCTTGTGTTATGACCCATGCCAAACATTCACATACATCACCATTATTTGTTTTGCGGCTTGGTAATTGCTTCTGACAGATACATCTGCACAGACTTGAATCACTTCACCATCATGCTCGGGCAGTTGTAGATTTTTATGCAATAAACCTTCTTTTGATAAATGAAGACCTACCACAAACAGATGTTTATTTACCATTGTATATCACAAAAAGTATGATATTGGAAAGCAGCTTTGAAACATGTTCTGGTATTTACCAGAAAAGGAATGACTGTCTGGATCAGCCATATTCTTATCACACTTCATGAAGTTGGCCCCAGCATTATTACATAGGAATGTCTTTCCATTTATGAAAGTGTACATAATATGACAGTCGAAGGATCATTTTTCATGACCAGCTCCAGCACTCCAGTCGCTCCTGTTCATATGGACTGGGAGCCACCAGTCCAATGAGCAGAAGGGTGCTTATGAGAAGGATGGTGGTGGTTTTTGATTACTACTTGACAAAAGGCCAAGATTCACTTCTGTGTGTGCAGAAGTCTGCAAGCACTCTCCAGGAGACTATTAAGACTTGAAGGGCTGGAAGCTTACAGTTAGGACAGTGAGTAGCTCCCATGCTAGAAATGAACAGAACCACTAAGGCCAACATAAAAAGACTTCTGCTTTGCAGTACCCTTGAGAAGGCAGAATTCCCAAAAACCACCTCTCAGGTGGTCTACCCTCACTTCCCCCCCCCCCACCTTCTGTTGAATAGCTGTTCCTCCTGGAGTTGAAAAGTTAAATGGTCCCAGTCTGTAGGTGTATGCCTGAGGGGAAAGCTGTATTCAAGAGTCTCTCTGCACTTCCCCATATTCACTAAGGAACTCTTTTGAGGGAGTTTGCAAGAGCCCGATCAGAAAGCCAAGCTTGAATGATGGCAGCGGGCCCACAATTTACCTCAAGATAAGACTCTGGCTTGGGAAATTCCTGGAGATTTGGGATAGATGCCTGGGGAGGGCAGCAGAGTCTGGAGAGGGGAAGGAGTTTGGCGGGTATGTAATGCTCAAGATTCCTTCCTCTGGAGCTGCTGTTTTCTTCAGAGGAATTTATCTCTGAGTCTGGAGATCAGTTGTAATTCCAGGCATATTCCTGGACCAGGAGACTGGTCATTAGGGGCGGATTAGCCATTAAGGCCATCAGGAAAAGTCCCAGTGAACCAAAATCTTTGGGGCCAAACTGGCCCCAGGTAAGGAGGAGGCACGACCTGTGGCTGGTGTGAGCCAATAGCACTTGCCTTGCAAAGTATGCAGAAGGAGGCAACTGGCCTCGCCTGGCATGGCAAAGGATGCAGCCAGCCTAGCTTTGATTCACCACCCACTGAAGGATGTGCCTGGCGTGGCCTCACTCTGTGTTGTGTGGTAAAGGAGGTGCTTGGCTATGGTGACCTAAGGGTTAATGATCCCCACAGAAGGTATGCCAGACTACTGGTGACAAGGTTAAAACATTATAAAACGTGGTTCCTACAAGAAGGCTAGAGTTGCCAGGTCCTCCCAGCAACTGGGGGGACTTACCAGCAGTGATGGAGGCCGGGGAAGGCTGAGACTGGCAACATGGCAACATTGCTGACAACAGGGTGACTTCACTTCCAGTGTTCACTGTGAGTGACATCAGCACGTTGCCACTGGGGACACTCTGGCATTTGGTCAAAACTCTATAGAAAACTCCTTTTTTTACATCCAGCTTTGCCCAAATACCAGAGCATCCTCGGGAGTGGTGGCAATGCACTGAATTCACAGTGCACGCCAGAAGTGATGTTGTTGTGCCAGGACACAGCCGCAAAATGCCCCTGTTACCCAGCCATTTCTATTCTACTGGCCAGTTGATTGGCGGGGGGGGGGAAGCAGCAGCTGGGGACAGGGATCTGGCTGAAGGCTGTAGAAGGCTACAGAACGCTGTATCTGTTCTCTGTTCCAAGTACTCATTGTAAACTAGGCCACACTTACAATGTTTGGCAACAAAGGTAAAAAATTCCTCCTTTTACTCTCTCAGGGAAGGTACTGATGGGGGGGTGGTAAAAAACTGTAGCAGCAGTCACCACCATCGCTAGAGTTGTCAACCTCCAAATGGGGCCTAGACATCTCCCTGAATTAAAAATTCTGTCTAGATGACAGAGATCAGTTCCCCTTAGGGTTGCCAGCCTCCAGGTGGGGCCTGGGGAATGTCCTGCTTTTACAACTGATCTCCAGCTGGCAGAGATCAGCTCCCCTGGAGAAAATGGCAGCTTTGAAGGGTGGACTCTATGGCACTGTACCATGCTGGGGGGCCCCCCACCCCAAACCCCGCCCTCTCCTGGATCCACCCCCAAAGTTTCCAGGTATTTTCCAACCCAGACCTGGCAACCCTAGTTCCCCTGGAGAATATGGCTGTTTTGGAGAGTAGACTCTGTGACATAATACCCTGCCCTGCCCCCTTCCCAAACTCTGCTGTCCCCAGACTCCACCCCCAAATAGTTAGGAATTTCCCAACCTGTAATTGGCAACCCTACCACTGGGCAAATTATGCAGTAGATTCCTATCAGCCAATGATAAAGTACCCCACCGGCACTCTCTAAACCGCCCTGTTCCCGTGGTCAAGGTCTGGAGGAAAGAGGAAGTATGAAAGGTAAATATACGCAAAACAAGAATAGAATCCAATTTGCTGAACCTTTCTGTGCAGGGGAGGGTGGGCTAGAAATCAATTAATTAAATAAATAAATTTGGGGTTTCTTTCTATTTGGAATACTCAGTAAAGCAGCTACTTGATTTAGGGCCTTGCCTGAAATCTGCCCAGCAACTGGCTAGGGAGGAGCGTGAGCTCCCCCTACAGAGCAAGAAAGAAAATTACAGGTCATATTATATAAAAGGGGGGAAAGTGTGGGGAGGATTACCAATATCTTCAGACCACGGAACATTTTGGGAAGATTCATACCTTTGACCTAAGCCAGGAACCTTGGGGCAGATATGTTGAAAGCCTGGGTTTTTTTCCTTCAAGGCCAGCTCTGTGACTGACGGTGAAAAGAAGAGCTCTATCTTACTGAGTGTCTGTGCCTCTTCCATTTATGGGCTTATCAGGGATTTTGTGGTTCCAAAGGACCTTGATAAAACTTCCTGTGCTGAAATTTAAACACAATGGCCAAGCATTATGACCCAAAGTCTTTTGTAATTGTGCTGTGATTTAAACTTAAGTCATGTGCCAGAGTCCAAGGGGAAACCATTGTTATTTTGTGGCAACACTTACATACCTTCCATCCTATGGCTCCTTTGGAACTATGCTGGAGAACATGCTATGAGACCAGCTAATGTGGGCCATAGGAGACTTATCTATTCAATGCCACCTTTTAGCTGTGCCAGATTTGACCTTAAAGAAAACTGAGAAACAGCCTGTGCAATGGACTCTGCAAACCAAGGGGCAAAAGCAAATCAGTTCTCAGAATGCAAGCATCAACAGGCAGTCCAAACCCAGAAGGACAAGAGATGATGCAGTCAGCCACTACAATACCCTGCCACCACTATGGAGAGTATGATCACCCACAGATCTGTAGGTTTATTCATGCTGAGCTCCACTACTGCAAAAGGTAAAATGCATTTGGAAAAATGTTGCTGTTGTAAAGCAAAGAGGAGGGTCTAAGCCACAAAAAGGCCTATTTCAGAGCTTACCACTTAGAAGAACCCTCAGCCACTAAAGGCACAGCAGACGGTGATCAGCTCTAGTTTATTCAGTGATTTCAGCACACTACAAGGACACCCAGCAGGGTTTGAGCCCTGCTTATAAAGCATATAACAACTAAGGGATTTGCAGTATGATAGACCAAAAATAAGCAAAAAGTACTGCAAAGTGTGCAAGCATATAATATTAATATTCAAAAGTTTGTAAACATTAGTATAAATATACAAAACTACAAAGTTACAATGTTACAACAATTATTTGTGTTGTTACAGGTGATGGACGAAATTCTCCGGAGTATCTTCCGTTTCGTGAGAACTTCTTCTGACATCAAAATTTCTATGAAAATACATTTTACAATTATATTCAAACAATACTTCATCAGGAAATATACCAAGCCATTGCCTCCTGGACACATTACATTTTATACATACATCGAGATGTATCTTCATTGGTTCACAGATATTCCAAACGGACTCAACAATTTTCTACAATACATTTTTCATGAATTAAGTCACTGTGGTCATATCATATTATTCCAATATTAAAACAAAAATAACTACAGTATATAAATTTCTTACCACAAAAGGCATAATGCAGAAAATGGGCTGATTTGTCTACACACTCATTAGTATCGCTGATAACTCTATATATCAGAGCATAATGCAGAAAATGAGCTGATTTGTCTACACACTCATGAGTATTGCTGATAAATTATATCCTAGTTAAATTTATCAGTGATACTAATGAGTGTGTAGACCTTTAAGAAGCAGGTTTAAAAGGACATAGATAGGCAGCTCCTGTTAAGGCAAATCAGCCCACACACACACTCCCAAGGATAGGCTATTTACATTACACTACTTATCAATTGGTCAGTCCCAGGATCCTGGTCAGCTATTGTTCTTGGGGATCAAGCTCACCCAGTTCAAGGTCCACAATCAGGGATGGCTCAGGATCAATACATAACATATTGATCCTATCATAGTGACTAATCTATTATCATTAACAGGAGAACTGTTCAGTTAGAAGTAGATGCAGGAGCTTCTGCCAGTATTATAGGAGAAAGAACATTTTAGGAGCTGGCCGCAGGCGTACCAAGCATCCAGTTGGAGATCAGCAATCCTTAGGACATACTTTGGAGAGAAGCTTCCAGAAGTAGATATCACCTATGGTGCTCTAACTGCCTGGCTAACACTCCTGGTAGCTCAGGGCCAGAGGCCAGGCTTGTTGAGACTGGCTTCAGATCTTAAGACTGGATTGGCAGAACATCCTGCAGCCTATTAACAAAACATCACAAGGCCTCCTACTGAAGATTCTCAAGTAATATGAGACAGTATTCCATGAGAAACTAGTGGAGCTTGAAGGACTGGAAGGTCCATATTCAAATTAATCCCTCAGTACTAAGGTCTAAATTTTGCAAACCCGGAGTTACTCCCCTTGCTTTGCAAGCTAAAGTAGGGGGTGAACTAAAGCAGATAGAAGCAACTGGTATAATATTCTAAGTGAGCAGCTCCGTTTGTACCAGTGTCTGGGGGTGGCAGCCTCACCTCAGCACTCACCTGCTCCAGAAGAGATGCTGGTAGACGGTGGTCTCACTCTGGCACTGCTGAGGCAGGCAGCCCAGCCAGAGGCTGTAAGGAAGGGAATAACGGCAAGGCCATGCCTGGAAATGCGCCACAGCAGCAGCAGCACTTGGCAGCCTCAGGCAACAGGCTGCACCAGGGAACAGGTCAGAGGAGGAGGCCAGCAGCAGTTGGGGCCTCCTAGGGCCACTGCAGGCAGGAAGAGCCACCTCCTGAAACCTCAGGGGAGGGCTGGGCAGGAGAAGGGAGTGACCAGTCCGGTAGGCTATTGGCCCATATTCCATTCAATCACCAGGGCCCACCCTTGAAGAGAAGGTATTGGATCAGCCCTCACCCAGGAAATCCTTTATTAGGCCAGACCAGGTAAGGCCATGAAGGAAGGCCCATAGAAATCCCATGAAGCCACGGGAGAGGCAACTGGCAGGAAAGGGGGAGGCGGGGCAGTGATATCAGGATGAAGGCAACCCCCCTTGCCCTATTCTGAGGCTCTTCTTGGGGTGAGACCTATAAAAAAAGGAAACAATGGGGAGGGCGCTAGAGCCCTGGGTTCTGTCACAGTGCTGATGGAGCCTGACAACCAGTTTTGAAGCAGAACGGGCCAGTCCAAATATGTGGAGACTATAAAGAAACAGCCAACCAAGCTACTATGCTGAAGAGCTACCCAGTTCCTCAACTGGAGGAGCTCTATTCTAAATTCTCTGGAGGAGTCAGCTTCACCAAATTGGACATATCCCATGCCTATCAACAACTAGTTTTGGGCAGAGGACTCACAGGAAATAGTCACAATCAACATCTCAAAGGCTTATACATGTACAATTCCCTGCCTTTTGGAATCTCATCTGTGTGTGCCATCTTTCAAAGAGTTATGGAGAGCCTCTTAGTAGGCTAAGCAATACCGCAGTATACCTCAATTGTATTCTGATTACAGGACCAATTGAAAGAGACCATCTAAGGAATTTGGAGGAGGTCCTCAGATATTTCGCAGCAGCTGGCTTATGGATGAAAAGGAATAGATATGTTTTCCAAGTCCCTGGTTATCTTGGACATAAAGTGATGGCATCGGATGCAAAAGAGAGAGCTGTTGATGATGCCCTAGAGCCTTATGATGAGAAGGAGCTAAAAGCCTGCTTGGGTCTTCTAAAGTATTATAGGAGATTTTTACCCATCCTTTCAACAATTTTAGGACCAATGCACAGTCTCCTCAAGAAGGATGTAAAATGGATACGGGGGCCTGCCTAGCAATGTGAATTCTTTTGAAATCTGCAATATTATTGGTCCACCATTATGCTGCAAAACTTCTCACCCTCTGTGATGTCTCACCTTATGACGTAGGTGCTATAATATCACATACCATGTCAAACAACACAAAGAGGCATGTTGTTCACTGTCACCTGCAAAAAGAGGGTACTCCCACTTAGTCAAGAAAGGTCTAGCCATCATATTTTAAGTTTGAAAATCCACATATTTATGGCCACCTGTTCACCATCTAACATATCATAAAGCCTTGTTGAGATTATTCGAGGAACTGAAGAATGTGCCATTACAGGCCTCTGCTAGAATTCAGTTATGGGCCTTCATCCTGGCAGTTTATCAGTATTCCATGTTGTACAAACCATGTCAGGCCATTGCTAATGCAGTTTGATGAAGCGGTTAAGTGCGCGGACTCTATTCTGGGAGAACCAAGTTTGATTCCTCACTCCTCCACTTGTAGCTGCTGGATGACCTTGGGCAAGCCATAGTTCTGTCAGAGCTATCCTTGAAAGAGCAGTTTCTGTCAGAGTTCCCTCAGCCCCACCTACCTCACAGGGTGTCTGTTGTGGGGAGGGGAAGGGAAAGGAGTTTGTAAGGTGCTCTGAGACTCCAAGTGAAGGGCGGGGTATAAATCCAATCTCCTTCTCCTTCACAGTCTGCGGTGATCTTGGATCCCAGGAACGTGAAGTCTGTCACTTCATGACGTATGTGCTATAATACTATATGCTATAACCTTATGACGTAGGTGCTATAATTTCACATACCATGTCAAACAACACAAAGAGCAAATTAGGTCCTGGGCTGCTAGAGTACCTCCCTCCTTTGGGGGCAGTGAAACCAGGGCAGGCTGGATGACAGGCCCTTTTCCAGGGCTGATTAATCCTACTGTTAGGAAAGTTCTAGATCTTCAGCTCAAAAGACCACTTGTCCTGTGACACTACCAATGAGTAGGATCACAATATTTACAAGCCCAAGGCTTCCCAACATTTTGGGTCCCAAATCTGTTTGCCAGGAAGCAAATCTCACTGATTTTGTGAAACTTTCTTCTGAGGAAATGTGCCTAGGACTGCAGCTTAACAGCATGTTTCAGCCCAAGTCTCTCCTCACTTGCAAAATGTGTTTTCCTTATCAGTCTCCAGAGGCAGAGTGATCTGCAAAGTGTTTACTCAGGAAATATGTTCTACAGAAAGAACATTTTGCCTCCCTAATTTGACTATTATAGGAAATAAAGATCACACAATGGACTGTGATGCATATTTTTAATAAAACATGGCTGAGCTCCAGATAGGAACAAGCCAGGCTTGGAGCCAATCTAGATGTGATAGTGACAAGAACATTTGTTGTTCACCGATCTGCCCTATTCATATATAGAAAAGGGAAAGAGTTGTTTTTACATTGAAGGGAGCATACGGGTGAAGGAAGCTAATTCCCTTACACTCCTGCCTGAACTCCCTGCAGCAAGTTGACCAAACTTCCTTCCCTTCCCCCATCTCAGATTCGATTCTGAAAGTGAGCCACGCTGGGAGAAAGAATCTGAGGCAAAAGACTGTTGGGATTTGAGAAAGGGAAGAAGGTTCAGTTTCCCTTACTCACTCACCCCCTGTGATGCTAACATTAGAACCTGTGTGCATTAAAGGGGGCAGATGCAAAACAAACTAACATGGCCGCCACTGTCACATCTAGGATGGCCCTCAGCTCCTGGTCATCCATGCCTAGAAGTATGCAGAGGTTTTGCCTGATATTTGTGTGTGTGATTTCCAAGAATTAAGCACAGCCTATTTTTGCTTTATTTGAAGCAAACTATGTTCCGCCAGGCTTAAAGATCATTTCAGATTTCTAACCTTTGTTTGTTTGTTTGTTCGGGGGGGACACCCTCATTTCTGTTTCACGTCTCCCTTGTACAATTGAGCTCATGATTCTTTATTTTCATGGCATTTTGTTTCCTTCCGTGTCTGTGTCAATAAATCAGCATTATACCTCATTATACCAATACTAATGACGTGTATTGTATACTATCATATATATTGTGTATAACAACTGTATAACGTGAGTTCAGCAGTTCGAGACCCCAGTGCCGCATGACAGAGTGAGCTCCCGTCTCTGGTTCCAGCTCCTGCCAAACTAGCAGTTTGAAAGCAAGAAATTGCAAGTAGACAAATAGGTACCGCTTCGGTGGGAAGGTAACAGTGTTCCGTGCGCCTTGGCATTTAGTCATACCGGCCACATGACCACGGAAACGTCTTCGAACAGCGCTGGCTCTTCGGCTTGGAAACAGAGATGAGCACCGCAACCCTAGAGTCGGATTTGACTGGCTTTCATGCAAGGGTACTTGGCATGACCACAGAAAGATCTTCGGACAGTGCTGGCTCTTCGGCTTGGAAACAGAGATGAGCACCGCAACCCTAGAGTCGGATTTGACTGGCTTTCATGCAAGGGAAACCTTTACCGTTACGTACACAACCAAACTGGAGAACTGAAACCACTGATAAACTACAGAAGAATATAAAAAGAAATGAAATGGGGAACTGAAGTGGTATAGTTTACCACCTCAGTGAGAATTAAGGCCTGTGCTGCAAGCTCATAGGCTTCTGGCAACAGAGGGTATTTTAGGGCACTATTTAGAATGTAATTTAGGCTCTAATTTAATCTAAACAGAGAAAATGGGAGACTATCAGGAGAGCTGAGACTGGTTATATATTGAGGTTAACTGGTATGGTTAGTCCAGTCACCATTAGTTAGCAGACTGCTTAAATAAAGCTACAAACGCAGGAGCGTCACTTTACCAGGTTACTCAGCTTACAAAGCTACACAGAGCCACACTGCAGGTTTCTTTGAGAAGTACACTTTGGATAGGAAAGAGGAGAGATTGATACATTACTAACTTACTAGCTAAAGGATGGAGGCGGATGGTGAGAAGCCCATCTGTCTCATGATGCCAAGAGAGGACCGCATGTCCCTCTCTTGGTGCGTGCAGGTAGACAGCAAGTCTTCGTTCAGAGTGAGAGAGAAGCAGGAAAGGGAAACTGGTCCCTGAGAACACAATCTGCATTTCAAAGAGGACAGTGGCAGAAGAGTAGATACAGGAAGAAAGGTCAGTGTGCCTATCTAACCATTTAGCCTCTCTTGCCACTCAGTCTGAAGGTCTGAGGCAGGGGACATCACATCTGGAACTTCCAACAGTTATACTGGGATCTGTTGCATCAGGAGCTACTAAAAGTCGCTACATCTCTGTAGGCCTCTGGATGTATCAAATGTTATAAGCAATAGCTGCCATCGCTGCCTCAGCAAATGCCTAGAGATTTTGAGGGTAATGCCGGGGAGGGGTTGGAATTTAGGGAGATGGAGAAATTCCTAGAGTGTTGCTATGGAGGCCATTTTCCAGCCATTTCCCCACTCCCACCCCACTTCTCAGTTTCTCAAAGGCGAGGGACTGGGGCCAAGGATGGGGGTTTGCCAAGCGTGCGTGAGCAAATGGCAAGCCTAGCTATGCGGACGGGGAGGGGGGAAATGAGAAAATGCTGGGAAGTTCCGAGCCAAGCATCCTCCTGTGACGGTCCAGTGATATGGATGAATGCCAGGGTTGACTGTCTTCTTAGAGGAAGAATAGGACTGCCATTCCTCTGCTGGTGGGGGGTTCCCCCGACACCAGCAGGTGCTTCCCTGCCACCACTCAGTGGCCAGTGGGGGTAAAATGACTGTAAATGGATGGGGGACATCAGCAGTGCCCCAACATCACTTCCTGTGTGCCCAGAAGTGATGGCAGCATGTCACCAGGGGATGCTGGGGATGGTCTGGCACTTGGGCAAAACTCTATGACTTAAACCTGCTGCTGGTAGGTTTCCCTGCCAGCTGCCATGCCCTGGCAACTCTAAGGAAGAAAGAAACTGGAGAAGAAGCAAATGGACGCCCAGCAACACATCAGAAGTCACCATGGTACCCGATGGCACCACATTGGCAATCACCACCAGTGTTCCCTCTAAGCTGAGTTAGTGTGAGCTAGCTCACAGTTTTTTAGCCTCCGGCTCACACATTTTTGTCTTAGGAAGGAATGGCTCCAGAGCAGACTAATTTATGCAGCAGCCGAATCGCTCGCTCACAACTTGAATGCCAGGAGCTCACAGAGGAGAATTTTTGCTCACGAGACTCCGCAGCTTAGAGGGAACATTGATTCACCACGCTACAATTTGTGATACACAAAGCCCAACACAGTTCACCAGCCAAATACTGCAGTTTACGAAAAGATCAATATGCTTCTTGTGGCCTTACCAAGAGATCAATAAGCTTGGGGGGTCCCCAACAAAAACAGCAGGATGGTATCATCTACTATGTAATGGCTAATAACACATGGCTGCTGGTCTGCATTTGACTTGGTCGATAGAGGGCTTGTTTTAAAGAGCTGTTTCATATTTAAAAATATAAAGCATTCATGTCTTTCATTTCAGAACACTACAGCCTCACTAAATCCATAAGCAAACAAAGTAGCGGAAAGCTGTAGCCCATAATCTGTGAGCATACAAGTGAAGATGCTTGTCAAGGACAACAAATTAAGGAGGACTAGAGAGATTACTCCAGCTGGCCACTTAGGAGATGCTCCCAATCGGTGTTCCCTCTAAGCTGAGTTAGTGTGATCTAGCTCACAGTACTTTAGCCTCCGGCTCACACGTTTTTGTCTCAACTCAGGAAGGATGGCTCCAGAGCAAACTAATTTCTGCAGTAAGCAAATCGCTCGCTCACAACTTTAATGCCAGGAGCTCACAAAGTAGAATTTTTGCTCACAAGACTCCACAGCTTAGAGGGAGCATTGCTCCCAGCCACTCTGGAAATCCAACATGCTCCCTTTCTTCCATTTCAGAGAGCTTGTAAAGCTGTATATTGAAAACTGAAGGCAAATTGGTATTGAGAAGGATGTTTTCCTTTTGTATAAGTTGATTGGTTGTAAAAATTGTTTTATTTGAGGGTTTTAAAATATGCACCAGCTTTTTAAAAGCTGCTTCAATCAAATTTAGAAAAATAAAATATAAATGCTTAAATAAAGAAATAAATAGCCAGGTAGATTCTGTATACTGTATATATCACAAGCAGAGATCAAGGTCAACAAAAAAAACCCCAAACAAAATAAAAACTAATGAGAGGAGTAGGACAAAGGAATGCATTTCACCTCAAATATTTCACCATATTAAGTCACAACCACAATGGATTTAATGGCCTCACTTTACATTATCGCTCAGTTATTTGTTTTCAGGAAAAAAGAACCCACAGAGAGTGACCATTTGAGAATAAAGAAGCCATAGTCTGGGATCTTGATTTAACTAGAAGGAAACCAGATTGTTGGATATTATCCTCATTTGAACTATTACACAACCACAGAGACTTGTGAAGACAGCCTAGTGAAAAATGTAAACAGAATTTGTGCCAAAAACACAAGCCAAAAAGCTAGTAGACTGAGGCAGAAATGAAGAGGTGGGGCAAGCGGGGAGAATCCAGGATGCCAATAACAAGGACTGCTGACTGCCAGAAGGCAATGGTTTCAGGGGCAGGATAGCGAGTCAGTGCTTGATGGAAGGTTGTGCAGCTCTGGGGAGAAGCTTAGAAGTATGGCCACTGTGCAGGGGGCAAAAGCCCTGTTGTTTGCATATGGAAGGGTTAGTGGACAGCACGTGTGAAACCAGTGCAGCAGAGTTTTTATCACTCTTCCAGTTTGTTTGCTCACCTTCTATAAACCTGCTTTGTCCATAGTTCTCTTTTTCAGTGATGCCACCTACACACTTTGGACTGTGAAACCAGAAGGGGCCAGTTCTTCACGTGTCATGAAATGGTTTAAAAGTTATTTTTTGGTTTGCATTCTTTTCAGGCATGGGTACTGTTTGTATTGCCAGAAACAGTTCACTAGATCTGCATAATCACTCAGAGAGCTTTTTATTATCACCTGCCAAAGGTCCGGTAGAACTCCAACAGAAAGATGATACAACAGGTTTCCAGTCTTATTTCATTCACTACCCAAACCATACATTTTTAGATTTCTTCCTCTAGGGTGGCTAACTTTTCAGCAAGTATGCCACAAATCAAGTCAAATGCACACTGCAATGGATGCAATGCTGGCAAGGGATCCTATACGTATTTTCTGCCAAAGCAAGGAGCTAACCCCTCACCCAAAGGCTAAACTGACACTATACATTTGGAAGAATTATTATGCCAGTGACCAATGTTCCCTCTAAGCTGTGGGGTCTTGTGAGCAAAAATTCTACTTCGTGAGCTACTGGCATTAAAGTTGTGAGCCAGCGATTTGGCTCCTGCATAAATTAGTTGGCTCTGGAGCCATTCTTCCTGAGCTAAGACAAAAATCTGTGAGCTGGAGGCTAAAAACCTGTGAGCTAGCTCACACTAACTCAGCTTAGAGGGAACACTGCCAGTGACATAAGTGACTGGCAGTGCAATCCTATACAGCGTTACTTAAATCTAATCCCATTGGAAATCAATGGGCTTAAGTGGAGTAACTGTACATAGGAATCCAGTGCAGTATCTCTGATATGACAAAAGTCCATGTGCCCAGATCTATTGCAGTGACAGATCCTGTCAGTTTGCCTAAAAATCAAGCAATTTAAAATACACACCCATGAGGTCTATTTACTGTGAGTTGCTCACTCTTGCTCAACCCCATCCTCAAGGAGAAAGGAATTGTTACTTTTCTCATAATAATAAATAATCACATTTAGCATGTATTTAACATTTTCAGTATTTAAAGCACTATTTAAGCAACTTATTAGCTACTTCTCTCCGTACAACATTTGAAGTAGCTTATACAAATCGATAAAGCAGTAACAAAAAACAGAGAAATCAATTACAATAAAATAGTAGCTAATACAGTCAACATCAATAAAGCTGCAGTTAAACAACGTGAAACAAATCACAACAGATTAAAAACACAAGAAAACACAACAGCGGTAGAAACCCTGGTTTTTTAATAAATACGTCTTCAGCAAGAGCCTTTCTCTCTCTCGCTCTCTCTCTCTCTCTCTCTCTCTCACACACACACACACACACACATGCAAATAATGATGACATGTGTCTAGCAGGCTGAAAAGGAAACATGTCTGAAGATGTTGACGGCAGCTAGAATTGTATTGGCCAAGAAATGGAAGGAGGAGAATATTCCCTCCAAAGAGGAGATTATTTATAAAGTATTTGAAATAGCAGAGATGGAAAAATTAACCTGTATGATTGAAGAAAAAAGTGCAGAGAAATACGAAAAGTATTGGTTAAGTTTTTATAAGTGGCTGGAAGAGTCAAAATTTGGTTCAATCTAATTGGAGAAGGCAAATTGTAGAGTGCGTTGGATATATATTTTAAATGATGTGAAGATATCTGCAAAAGAAATACGGTTTAGAGCTGTATGCATTTATTTTCTTGTATGTATATAAAATGTGGAAAATCTTATAAATAAAATGGAGGAGGGAAAAAAAGGAAACATGTCTGAAGGAGAGAGGACTTTGCCACGAGCCACCTGGGGAGGTCATGTCAGAGGGACCTCTGGGATGCCGTGTCAGTCCCCAGAGCTCTTTCCTGAAGCTTTACTGGGTTTTTAATCCAGAATTTAACATAGGGTTGCCAACCACCTGGTGGGACCAGGAGTTCTTACAGAATTACAGGTGATCTCCAGACTACAGAGATCAGTGTCCTTGGAGAAACTGGCTGCTTTGGAGAGTGGATTTTATAGCCTCACGTCCCTGTTGAGCTCCGTCCCCGATCTTTGTCCTCTCCAGGCTTTGCCCCCGAATCTCCAGGAATCTTCCAACCCAGAACTGACAACCTTAAGTCATCTGCAGCACCATTCTCCTTCCTCTCATTATCCTATCGTGTCATTCCAGGACGTCAAGACTGGCATCTTGATGTGCCAAGCGGCAAGAGATTTTTATTGAAGAAAAGTACATGAGGGCATGTAGTGGGGAGGTCTCATCAACATAGGTCTCCAGATGTTTTCCGGAGGCAGGGCAGTTGCATGGTGGAGTTGTCTTCTCCCAGCACTAATCCCATGCGGATCCCATTCTCTTCAATGATGCTTATACAAGAGACAATTCTAGAGGATTGCGACCATTGCAGAGGATTGTGATATTTACGCGCTGACTGGATACTTCAGGCTTGTTCCACATCCTGATCTTTCAGGCCTGGCTAAAAATTCAAATAAATATTTCAAAGTCCAGACATCTGTTTTTGGGAGCCTAAGTATTAGGCTGCATTCTGCAGAAAAGAACTGGAAACAGTTGGCAAAGAGGATTCCCCCCCCCTTCCCCCAGCTGCCTGCTGCTTGTGGTGAACTCCTGCCCCAAGCTTTTCCACAGGACCCAACCCATAATTCTCCTTCCACATAATTCCTATTCTCAGGTTATCATTCCATTAGCATATATTTCCTGAGGCACAGAACATCATCCATACCCTGACCGCCTCTCAGAGACAAAGAGGGTGTACGTGCTGGATCCAAACCCTAGGGAAATGTTTATGGGAGGGAGTTTTTGTCTTGGCTTCGGCGTTCTATTTGTTTTATTGGGTAATGTGCTGGCAAAGGAGTGACCGCCAAACGAAGTCTCAAGAGATGCTCCGAAGTTATTACAGGCTCTTCACAAAGGGAGCGAAACTCAGCTCCAGAGAGCAGCAGGTTTCAACAAGCAGCAACATTTTACTCCTCTTGGGCCCAGATTCTGAGCGTCACAGAATTCCCTTCCAAGGAACCGTAAATGCAAATTAACTCTATTACAACCTGCTCTACTTTTAAAGGATTAAAACTAAGGCCTAGTTCACACACACAGAGGGAGCACCTAGATGAGGCCATGGGAATAGGGTTTCCAGATCCAGGTATGGAAGTTCCTGGAGTTTTAGCGGTAGAGCCTGGGGATGGCAGGATCTGAGTATTAGGCTGCATTCTGCAGAAAAGAACTGGAAACAGTTGGCAAAGAGGATTCCCCCCCCCTTCCCCCAGCTGCCTGCTGCTTGTGGTGAACTCCTGCCCCAAGCTTTTCCACAGGACCCAACCCATAATTCTCCTTCCACATAATTCCTATTCTCAGGTTATCATTCCATTAGCATATATTTCCTGAGGCACAGAACATCATCCATACCCTGACCGCCTCTCAGAGACAAAGAGGGTGTACGTGCTGGATCCAAACCCTAGGGAAATGTTTACGGGAGGGAGTTTTTGTCTTGGCTTCGGTGTTCTATTTGTTTTATTGGGTAATGTGCTGGCAAAGGAGTGACCGCCAAACGAAGTCTCAAGAGATGCTCCGAAGTTATTACAGGCTCTTCACAAAGGGAGCGAAACTCAGCTCCAGAGAGCAGCAGGTTTCAACAAGCAGCAACATTTTACTCCTCGTGGGCCCAGCCTCTGAGCGTCACAGAATTCCCTTCCAAGGAACCATAAATGCAAATTAACTCTATTACAACCTGCTCTACTTTTAAAGGATTAAAACTAAGGCCTAGTTCACACACACAGAGGGAGCACCTGGATGAGGCCATGGGAATAGGGTTTCCAGCTCCAGGTATGGAAGTTCCTGGAGATTTGGTGGTAGAGCCTGGGGATGGCAGGATCTGAGGGAGGGACCCCCGTGGGCTATGCTGTCGAAACATCCACTCTCTGAAGCAGCCATTTTCTCCAGATGAACTGGAACTGGCAGGCAATGTGGGGTGGTTACCACCATCAAGCCCAGTTTCTGTGTGCCTAGATTATTCTGGCTGGCTATCAAGACACACATAGTTCTGGGACAGATTAACCATGTTCTAGCCCACTAAAGGTAATTTATGGCCTTATGTGGCTTTCACTAGCTATTATACATGAAACATTATGGACCAAACAAGTAACTCACTCTCCAACACTGACTGTAGTTAGTAGATGCTTGAGACAAAGGGCAATCGTGTCGATTAAAGGAGTGGTTCAGTTTGTCTCAGCCTGCTGACTCCTAACAGTCATCATGTGGACACCTCAGGGAGATAACAACAAAGGACAAGATGCAATCTTTTCCTGAGCTTTCTTCATCCATGATCAATGAAGCAGTTGATTGGGTAAGTATCGTTAAAATCTGGATAGGAGAGGCTGCTGAGACAATGGGCTGCGTCTCACAATACGTCACCAGAAGGCACTAATGGTTGCTCATCTTGCCGGCTTCCATCTCCCCACAGCAGCCATTTCTGACCCTCTGGAGCATTGCGCCACATGAGGGAGGCAGCCTGTCGCATACCACAAAAACTTATCCCATCCCCTTTCTAAAGAACCATTTGCAGTTGCCAAGGGTCTGTTTTTATGAGATGTAATCAGTATACTTTGTGCTTATATTGGCCAATACACTTTGATTATCGTTCTTTCTGCGCAGGACTTTCGCATATTACAAGATTCCTGCACTAACAGTATTTCCAGGGAGGAAATAACATTTCACCGATGTAGAAAAAAAATACATACATGACATGGGTGGCATTTTATTCACTACACAGAATTGCTTTATTTGTAGATAGTTCATAATTTGTGAGACAGCCCCATACGTGGAAGCTATTCTCTTCTTGGAAAGTAAGATGGCCTACAGCACAGATGGCCTTGTATATTTTGAGGAGCCCACTATCTTTTCCAGTCAGTGTCCCAGAAGTATGTTCTTCCCCCATTATAATATTGTTCCCATAAAGCATCAACAGGCACCATAACGAACACAAGTATGCAGGCAGACCCTTATAAAGGTAAAGGTAAAGGTTCCCTTGCTCGAAAGCCAGTCAAATCCGACTCTAGGGTTGTGGTGCTCATCTCCGTTTCAAAGCCGAAGAGCCAGCGCTGTCCAAAGACGTTTCCGTGGTCATGTGGCCGGCATGACTAAACACCAAGGCGCATGGAATGCTGTTACCTTCCCACTGAAGTTTATCTACTTGCAATTTCTTGCTTTCAAACTGCTAGGTTGGCAGGAGCTGGAACTAGAGACGGGAGCTCACTCCGTCATGCGGCACACCCGGGTCTCGAACTGCTGAACTACCGACCTTCCACAGCCTGCAGTTCAGCGTCTTAACCACTTGAGCCACCGCAGCTCCTATATACAGATGGGCTTGTATATTTTGAGGAGCCCACTATCTTTTCCACTCAGTGTCCCAGAAGTATGTTCTTCCCCCACTATAATATTGTTCCCATAAAGCATCAACAAGCACCATAACGAACACAAGTATGCAGGCAGACCCTTATACTCAGTGGTATATAAATGTTAAAAGAAATCATTATATAATCATTTAATGTTTTATATTCCTAGTTTTCACTTCGCCTAGCTTAAAAATTTGGTAAAGCTTTCTGATAAAATTTGTTTGGAGTTATGTCGAGACTAAAGTGGCCATCCTCCAGGTGGGGCCTGGAGATCTCTTGGAATTAAAACAGATCTCCAGGCAACAGAGACTGGATCCCCTTGAGAAAACAGCTGTTTTGGAGTACAGACTCTATGTTGTTATGCCAAATGAGGTCGCTTCCCTCACCAAAACCCTCCCTCCCAAAGCTCCCTCCCCCAAATCTCCAGGAATTTCCCAACCCAGAGCTGGCAACCCTAAGTGGACCTTGTGTCATCTGCTTGTCATGCCGGCCCCCGAGGACAAGATTTGTCAGAACTCAGCATTGTTCTAATCTAGCCTCTATTGATTGCTTGTGAGCTCTCTTTTCTAGCCCCTTAATTTGTTTCTATAGAATAGAAGGAAAAAAGGTGGGTATTCCCAACAGAGATATCCATAACTGGCAACTAAAACTCAGAGGGGGGGGAGGCTTTTGCAAAACTAATGATTTTTTTCAAAGCTGATTTGCCATTAAACTTTCAAGTCCAGACATTCTATGTAACAAGAGTCTTTAGAACCTTGGCAGCTATTAGCGCTGAAGGATCTAATGCTCCAACTACTGCCATAACATGTAGAGAATATCTTTAGGATATCCACTGTAGTTACTCCTGTGGCTCTAAAACAGTCTAAAACATTCACCAGCAATCAGGCAAAAGGTTTAAAACAAAAACAAAAACAAGCAAGAATAAACAGCCCCAGCTCTTATTGGTGGGACAGCCTCCATACAAAATGATGAAATAAGAATATGGATCCCCCCCATGGTTAACCCCAACTTCTGCTTTACTCACTCTTGATTTTATTTAGCAAATGTATTTTATTTATCAAATATATGTCCTTGTCCCCTGAACAGGACTCAAGGCAACTAACAACATAATAAAATACACTAGATAAAACAATACAGATCAAATACAATAAATAAACTTTAAAAATATAAACCAATTAAAAATCCCCCATGGTTAAAATCTATCAACTAATAAGCAGGGTAGGGTGCATGGGTTCTGGAGGCACAGCTGGAGCATAATTCACCAGCTGCCTGGCGGATCAAAGTCACCCCAAGGCTGCCTGAAAAAGAGCAGCCTTGCATGCCCTGCGGAACTTAGAGAGGCCCTGTCATGATGGCCTGATAGTCAGTGTTGTCATTCTTTCTATTGAAATAGGTCCATTGCTCTTGGCGCAGGGTCCTGTCATGATGGCCTGATAGTGTTTTCATTCTTTCTACTGAAATAGGTCCATTGCTCTTGGCGCAGGTATGTTGATAATCACCTGTTTGGGGCACCACCACCATTATGTGAGTGGCTAGAGCACTTAATCTGCCACGTCCCATTCCCTAATGTTGCCTTAGTAGGAACCATCACTTGGGAACCCTGTCTCCTAACATATTTACAGTGCAGTCCTACACAGAGCTACACCCTTCTAAGTCAAGTGAATTCAACTGGACTAGAAGGGTGTTACTCTGTTCAGGACAGCACAGTTCATCTGCATCTCGCATCCTGTACATTGCATCTGGGGACACCATATGGGTTGGTTTGCGGTCCATGAAACAGACAAAGAAAAAGATGTAGTTTTGCAATGAGATCTTGGCCCCCAGAAGACAGT